>NW_018735790.1:0-11624 GCF_002204515.2 Aedes aegypti | reverse complement strand
AATTTTCACCAAAATGGCTGTTACAGGATCCTATTTCCATAATAAAGATTGTAAGGAAATAGGGGTGGATGGAGTATTCAAACTTGTTTGTCATTTGAAACCAATCTCACGCATCCCTTTCTAAACCTTACTACACTCCTGTGGCTGATCAAAAAGTTAGCTTGCGGAAAGAGAAAAACTGTGGGCATACGGTTCTACTGCTTCCCTTCGGCCAATGGCGTAAAATATCGCACACATATCCTCCCAGTTGGGGGTGTCCTTTCTGTAGACTTTCTTGGCCCTTTTGTAATTGCCGATTTCCGTGAACGATCTCATTGAATATCGACACCTTTTTAAGATATATATGTGGCGTGTGTTTGCAAACAAAGCTTTATTATTTTAATTTATCGTACAATGTAGACCTTTTACACCATACATATCAACATATGTTATTGGATCAATTTTTTTTTAATTATTTGAATTGGGACACTCGTTCTTTGAATGGTAAATAACAGTAACATACATATAGCATTAATACTGAAACTTATTTGAAAACCTGGATTCAAACGCAAAAGAGAACCATTTTTTTTGTTTATCGTAATGATCGTCTGGATGGAGCATTGTGGTGAGTTGCTATCACCATCAATAGGCGTATAAACATCAACTTTTTTTCGCCATTTGAATCCAAGTTTTTGAAAACTAGGGTAGTTTCTGTTAAAACACAGTGTTTATGTTAACTTAACCTAATTAATTTAATTATTCCGAGCAATAACGAACTGCAAAATTATTTGCCTAAAATTATGAGTTCTATTGCAATTCATTACCGTGAAACGGGGTAATTTTGATAGTTTTTTGGAAGAAAAATTTGATTTTTTTTCTGCATTCTGTTTGAAAGATTGTTATTTTATATCTTTAAAACAGTTAATCTAAGTGATCAATTGCAGTTGAAAGATTGCATAACGATATATTTCGAATTCTACTTTAATTCTTCATACAATCGAATTTCAGCTTTGGGGTAACTTTGATAGTAGATATGTAAACACTTTGAAATCCACAGTCAAACTACTGTTTGACGTCATTGCAGTTGGAAATCGAATGGAGAATGCTTATACAGAACATAGATTAGGTATTTTGTATTAAAGTACAAAATTTATAGAAAAATCACTTACGAAGTGTTTTAAGTTGAAACAAATATGGTGAACATATTATAAGTATATAGGATTTGTTGCTATCAAATTCCTATGTACTAATTCTGATTCTGAATTTTCTAATTCTGAATATTTTAGAAATTTTATGTGCAAAGAAATGTTAACGTCAAGATGGCTGTCGATGTGAGTATGTTTTGCATTTCAATTAGCTCTGTGATAATTCAACTTGGAACAATTGTTCGAGAAATTAAGGGTTTCAGGCAAATCGCAGCAGTCACCTTTTTTGAAGGTTTGGAGAAAACCTTGATTCCCCTAATGGACTAAGAGATCTTCTGCTAAATCCTGCAAATTCGGGAATACTGGCTTACGACATCCTTTTTTTCTTATCTTTAATGAAGAGCCTGGGCTAGAGGTTGCTTCGACTTCTTCGGAAAAGTTGTCTTATGCATCGAACTGATTGGTTCATTGTGATACAATTATCAACAATAAAATTTAGGTTAATAACCAATAAGAGTCAATAAAGCAATACTCCGTTGAAAATATGTGTAATTCTCGATTATTCTGTGTAATTGTCAATTGTCATGTTCCTGAAAGATTTGTGAGTAAATATCTGGGCATCGACAGTGAACTGATCAACGATTTACCTCACAATGCGAATTCAGTGCTCATCAAGCATAAAATGAATTAACTATTGAAATTTATCAGTTCATTAAAATCTTAACTGCCAACTGTTCTTGAAAGGGGAAAAGGTTATCGTTTGTATCCATAATTTTCCACCTCATCACTTTTCCATATCGCTCTGTATCCCTCCCAGATACCGAACCATTGCCCGGAATTGCGACCTGCTGCTGGGGGACAAATTAGTATGATAATAGTCATTCCAACCTCCGTGGCAGGATAACTTGTCCTCACTGAATAAATTGCACTTCACTGTAGCACATTGCAGTGCGCAGAGCGAGTAGAGAGTTGGTTGGTTCGAGGTAATTCGATCGAGGTGCCAGGATACCGCAAAACGGGGTACCGTCAAACGGGGCTTCTTTTGACATTATTTCCACATTCTTTAACTTTCAGGATTTGTAACTCTTAGAATTATGGATAGACGTTGATAATTTTTGCCTATATTTAAGTTGTATATGTACGTAACAAATGTGCAAAATATGAGGCAAATCCATCAAGAAATAACAAAAATGCTTGAATAGCGAAAAAAGTGTGTCCTTCAAGACAAAAATGGGGCTACTTTGGACATTTTCACAATTTGCTAATGAAATGATTATTCTTTATAACTTTCAAACTGATTCAATTAGATTGTCGTCCACTGTGATGTTATGGAACGTTTTTCATTGGTAAACTTAATGTAGAAAATTGCAAAGCTAGAATAAATTACACATATATAACAAATTTCAACGAAATTATGCCATTCACTATTCTCAGTTTTGCAGTATGAAACTTAAATTTTAAACTCCTCTTAAATGGAACTATCAGGTTACGAGTGCTCGATTTCAAGTTGACATAAACGAACGACGTAACTACTAGGTATTGCGATAATAAATGAGTTATGTACAAAAACTCTTTTTTTCTATTCTTACTGTTATATGAACGATATGTTGAAGGATCACATTAATACCGGTAACTAGTTTAATACCAGTAAGTAATTTTCATTAAAAACGCAATCTATGAAGTAAAGTTTAGCAAGATCGTAAAGAAGTAAATTGCTTTTGTAATATGCTTTTAGCTTCTTAGTAGTTTAGAGCTGGCTTAAGAGTAGTTCAATGTAGGCAATTGAAGGATGCAACTGTTCTGTACTACCAATTTATGTAAAATATGACGAAAAATAGTTTTTTTAGAGATTATGTTGTGAATTTCGGCATTGGTACGTATTGAAATATATGTGTTTTATATCTATTCACTTTAACAAAACATTTATTTTATTTTTTTATGTTGTAAAATACACAAACCGAAACATTATAATAAAATAAAAGTCGCAAAAATAAGACCATTGATCAATTATTTTAATAAAACAACAATTTTAAGCAAAACAAATCCCAAGATTTTCATGAAAACATGACGATTCGATAGTTTAGTGATGCTCCCAATAAGTTTCCAAGACATGGGTAAAGTTCAAACAATGTTTGTATAGCCAATGTATTATACCTTGTGAATATTTATTCGGGCTTTTTTGAAATGTTTTCTTGTTTATCCTGTTATTGTTGATGTTGTTCCAAGAAAAAATCATGCCTAGTGGTAGAGCATATATTGGTTAATAAAAGTGCTGAAGACACAAAATTGCTCAGTTTGATATTTACGCTGCTAATCAAATACAAAAGTGAGTGTCCAAAGTAGCCCCTGGAATCAAAAGTAGCCCCGTCCGACGGTATGTTTGATAGTTTTTTGAAAGAAAACCTGATGATTTGTACTTTGATTTAAAGATTATTATTTTATATTTTTGGTACAAGCACGGGTTCTTTTTTTCTTCTTTGGAGTCATGTCTTCACTGGGACAGAGTCTGCTTCCCAGCTTAGTGTCCTTATGAGGCACTTCCACAGTTATCAACTGAGAGCTTTCTTTGCAAAAGTTGCAATTTTCGCATTTGCATATCGAGTGGCAAGTACAATGATACTCTATGTCCAGAGAAGACAAGGAAATTCCATTAAGATTAGATCCTGGACTGACCGGGAAATGGACCCCAATAGTTTGCACGAGGTATCGTTCAAATTACCGGGGGTGCACTAATACTTTCTACTTTTATATTCGTTTAGCTTAACTCATCTATTGAAATTGTGTTATTTATTTTAGTAGGTTGGGTGTCAAAGCTTCTCGCAGAATCAAAGATACCTCGTTTACGGTACGTATTTTCCGATGTTGGCGAATTCTCATCCCCTACTCTGTGAAATCGCACACCGAAAAAGGGCACACCAGTTACAAATCTGATTTACATATTGAAAGTAATGGGATTTTCCGGTAAAATTGAATTTTACCGCGCAGTTTTCCAGCTTAGATTATTCAAATGGAAAGTCATTCCCCGTACGACATCAAAGGGCAACCAATTTCACCGACAGAGATTGAATTTTTGCTGGAAAAAGTAAGAGAAATTTGACGATAAATTTTTACAACCGTTTAGTCGCACGACGATCGTGTGTCACTTCGGCGGCTCTTCTGAACTGTTTTCTCGACAACCTCAGTAGGAAAATATGTCGTTTACTACTTAATTGCACTTTTGGCAGTAAACACTCGTAAAATAATTTGCGCATACCAAGGAAAAGATCTAAGGTTTAACGAGTAGGGTAAATATTTTCTAGGTATACGGGAAGGCTGTTGTTTAAATGTTCGAGAAGAGATCAATAAATGTATTAAATTTCAATTTGTTGAACATGAAAGACCCATCACAGATTTGGAAGAAAGATTTTTTTTAAACTTCATTTGCGAGAGGACTATTAATCTCAAGACCAACGGAAACGAAAATGATACTCAATTATTCGGAGGCGATTCAAAACTTTTTTTTTAGATATTTAGTTTGATTCTACTGCTATTCAATCTAAGTATAGGGTAGATGTACCAATAGTGGAGGTACTAAGCACGGTTGAACTTCATTTAACCGCCTTAATTCAAGAAGCGCAATTAATGTACATGTTAATGTTGTAACGGGAAGTAACGACCTAAGAGAGAGGAGTCAGCTCACTGACAACTGGCTTGTTTTCTTGGCTTCTCTGATATCTTCTTCTCATGTTTGGGTTGTGCACACTGGTTCGGAGAGCACAAACTGGGCCAAAATTATTTTCATATCCTATTTGTTATCAAAAAGATCATAAAATTAAACAATTTCAATAGCAATTTGAGACCAATCGACTATATTCAAATAATCAACGATTTTATATGCGAGAGCACAGAAAAACAACTTGAATATTCAATCACATCCAGTTTAAGTTTGACCAAATTTTGACGGTTTTTCACGATCTGCTCTTCGAATGTGCGGTTTTCCAGTGACAGTTGATAACAGGTTCCTTTGACTTTTCGGAGCTCGCAATCTAAGCCAGCTGTCTCCTCTCTCTCAGGTAACGACCATTGACTTAATAAGAAAAAATAGTTCATCGCAGTAATCCACGGCATATCAGTGAAAAATAATACCTCCATTATTGGTACACTGTTCCTTTAGTTGCAGTATATTTTTAATTTGTGTTCCTATAGTTGCGGTATCCGTGGTTTTCTTATGGGATCCTCCACTATAGGAACACCAAAATCCAATCCAAATCCAATCCAAATCCAATCCAAAATCCAATCCAAATCCAATCCAAATCCAATCCAAATCCAATCCAAATCCAATCCAAATCCAATCCAAATCCAATCCAAATCCAATCCAAAATCCAATCCAAAATCCAATCCAAATCCAATCCAAATCCCAATCCAAATCCAATCCAAATCCAATCCAAATCCAATCCAAATCCAATCCAAATCCAATCCAAATCCAATCCATCCCAAATCCAATCCAAATCCAATCCAAATCCAATCCAAATCCAATCCAAATCCAATCCAAATCCAATCCAAATCCAATCCAAATCCAATCCAAATCCAATCCAAATCCAATCCAATCCAAATCCCAATCCATCCAAATCCAATCCAAATCCAATCCAAATCCAATCCAAATCCAATCCAAATCCAATCCAAATCCAATCCAAATCCAATCCAAATCCAATCCAAATCCAATCCAAATCCAATCCAAATCCAATCCAAATCCAATCCAAATCCAATCCAAAATCCAATCCAAATCCAATCCAAATCCAATCCAAATCCAATCCAAATCCCCAAATCCAATCCAATCCAATCCAAATCCAATCCAAAATCCAATCCAAATCCAATCCAAATCCAATCCCAAATCCAATCCAAATCCAATCCAAATCCAATCCAAATCCAATCCAAATCCAATCCAAATCCAATCCAAATCCAATCCAATCCAAATCCAATCCAAATCCAATCCAAATCCAATCCAAATCCAATCCAAATCCAATCCAAATCCAATCCAAATCCAATCCAAATCCAATCCAAATCCAATCCAAATCCAATCCAAATCCAATCCAAATCCAATCCAAATCCAATCCAAATCCAATCCAAATCCAATCCAAATCCAATCCAAATCCAATCCAAATCCAATCCAAATCCAATCCAAATCCAATCCAAATCCAATCCAAATCCAATCCAAATCCAATCCAAATCCAATCCAAATCCAATCCAAATCCAATCCAAATCCAATCCAAATCCAATCCAAATCCAATCCAAATCCAATCCAAATCCAATCCAAATCCAATCCAAATCCAATCCAAATCCAATCCAAATCCAATCCAAATCCAATCCAAATCCAATCCAAATCCAATCCAAATCCAATCCAAATCCAATCCAAATCCAATCCAAATCCAATCCAAATCCAATCCAAATCCAATCCAAATCCCAATCCAAATCCAATCCAAATCCAATCCAAATCCAATCCAAATCCAATCCAAATCCAATCCAAATCCAATCCAAATCCAATCCAAATCCAATCCAAATCCAATCCAAATCCAATCCCAAATCCAATCCAAATCCAATCCAAATCCAATCCAAATCCCAATCCAAATCCAATCCAAATCCAATCCAAATCCAATCCAAATCCAATCCAAATCCAATCCAAATCCAATCCAAATCCAATCCAAATCCAATCCAAATCCAATCCAAATCCAATCCAAATCCAATCCAAATCCAATCCAAATCCAATCCAAATCCAATCCAATCCAATCCAAATCCAATCCAAATCCAATCCAAATCCAATCCAAATCCAATCCAAATCCAATCCAAATCCAATCCAAATCCAATCCAAATCCAATCCAAATCCAATCCAAATCCAATCCAAATCCAATCCAAATCCAATCCAAATCCAATCCAAATCCAATCCAAATCCAATCCAAATCCAATCCAAATCCAATCCAAATCCAATCCAAATCCAATCCAAATCCAATCCAAATCCAATCCAAATCCAATCCAAATCCAATCCAAATCCAATCCAAATCCAATCCAAAATCCAAAATCCAATCCAAATCCAATCCAAATCCAATCCAAATCCAATCCAAATCCAATCCAAATCCAATCCAAATCCAATCCAAATCCAATCCAAATCCAATCCAAATCCAATCCAAATCCAATCCAAATCCCAATCCAAATCCAATCCAAATCCAATCCCAAATCCAATCCAAATCCAATCCAAATCCAATCCAAATCCAATCCAAATCCAATCCAAATCCAATCCAAATCCAATCCAAATCCAATCCAAATCAATCAAATCCAATCCAAATCCAATCCAAATCCAATCCAAATCCAATCCAAATCCAATCCAAATCCAATCCAAATCCAATCCAAATCCAATCCAAATCCAATCCAAATCCAAAAATCCAATCCAAATCCAATCCAAATCCAATCCCAAATCCAATCCAAATCCAATCCAAATCCAATCCAAATCCAATCCAAATCCAATCCAAATCCAATCCAAATCCAATCCAAATCCAATCCAAATCCAATCCAAATCCAATCCAAATCCAATCCAAATCCAATCCAAATCCAATCCAAATCCAATCAAATCCAATCCAAATCCAATCCAAATCCAATCCAAATCCAATCCAAATCCAATCCAAATCCAATCCAAATCCAATCCAAATCCAATCAATCCAATCCAAATCCAATCCAAATCCAATCCAAATCCAATCCAAATCCAATCCAAATCCAATCCAAATCCAATCCAAATCCAATCCAAATCCAATCCAAATCCAATCCAAATCCAATCCAAATCCAATCCAAATCCAATCCAAATCCAATCCAAATCCAATCCAAATCCAATCCAAATCCAATCCAAATCCAATCCAAATCCAATCCAAATCCAATCCAAATCCAATCCAAATCCAATCCAAATCCAATCCAAATCCAATCCAAATCCAATCCAAATCCAATCCAATCCAAATCCAATCCAAATCCAATCCCAATCCAAATCCAATCCAAATCCAATCCAATCCAAATCCAATCCAAATCCAATCCAAATCCAATCCAAATCCAATCCAAATCCAATCCAAATCCAATCCAAATCCAATCCAAATCCAATCCAAAATCCAATCCAAATCCAATCCAAATCCAATCCAAATCCAATCCAAATCCAATCCAAATCCAATCCAAATCCAATCCAAATCCAATCCAAATCCAATCCAAATCCAATCCAAATCCAATCCAAATCCAATCCAAATCCAATCCAAATCCAATCCAAATCCAATCCAAATCCAATCCAAATCCAATCCAAATCCAATCCAAATCAATCCAAATCCAATCCAAATCCAATCCAAATCCAATCCAAATCCAATCCAAATCCAATCCAAATCCAATCCAAATCCAATCCAAATCCAATCCAAATCCAATCCAAATCCAATCCAAATCCAATCCAAATCCAATCCAAATCCAATCCAAATCCAATCCAAATCCAATCCAAATCCAATCCAATCCAATCCAAATCCAATCCAATCCAAATCCAATCCAAAACCAATCCAAAACCAATCCAAATCCAATCCAAATCCAATCCAAATCCAATCCAAATCCAATCCAAATCCAATCCAAATCCAATCCAAATCCAATCCAAATCCAATCCAAATCCAATCCAAATCCAATCCAAATCCAATCCAAATCCAATCCAAATCCAATCCAAATCCAATCTAAAGATTCCAAACCAAATGTTTGGATTGTAGATCCAATATATTTGGAATGAACCTTAATAAGCTTTAATCGTCATAATATTTTTTGTTTATCGCATCAGCAAGATCAATGTCACATACATCAATGCCAAATTAAAACTGAATCTTTGTGCGAATTGAGATCGTCATCCCAAATGGAGAACACATTAAACCAATGTCTCACACTGTTTCCATTCCTTCAGATCCTTTCAATATGACAGAGCGAAGAGACTAAATATTGTCATTACTGTCTCTGCCTTGTCATAAATTACCAAACAGATCCTTGAGCAAGCAATACAGAGCTTTTACCTGTCTCAGAAATGGTTTGAATCATTTGGAAAGAATCTAAAACTCTACTACGAAAATCATAGCTTTCAGAAAACCACGCCACAGCTTGAGCACTCACTCAATTTTGGAGATCCACAGTATCGCACATAGAGATTTCAAAGTTGCCCGGCATGTAGCATCCACTTCATGGTGTGAAGTGATGGCTCTTTAAGAATCGAACATCTTAAACACGAAGGCCAACACGTACCAACAACCATAAGGCATTTTGGTCTATGCGGGTAATGGGACGTCTGCTTGAAGCCACTTCGAAGGTGACTTTTTGGCCACCCATGTAATCATGTTTTGGGATGTCTTTACGTCGGGACGTCTGCCATTGTTCGTCTGGGTGTCCTTCCTCTTTTGACTGTGGTCCGTTGTGTTTGCGTAGGGTAGGCTGGCTCAGAGTGCACATTGGGTGATTGCTTCAAAATTATCATAGCTTGGACGTTCAGATTCTCACAAACAGTTTTTTTTTCAATGTTTCTGTTGATCATTCAAAAGCCTCAGATTTTTAAAAGGCCATTATTGATCACAGTGTTTTTTTTAAGGAAACAGTAAGATAAAAATACCATTCAACCTTTAAAAATGTTCCAAAACTGAACGCCAATTCAGGAGAGCTTCGAAATGAATTGAAGTGGTTCATCTTGAACCATCTTTCCCTTAATAATTTTCTCTTCATGCAGGCTGCTGAATCTGTTCTGCAGAGTGGATATTCATCTCCATTCAATCGGTATTCTGTACGGCAGCCCAAATATAGTGGCATTGTCCATATGATCTGTTCTACGATTGTTATCCCAGTCAAGGTGTGTCTCGGTTTTGTCTCCATTTGGTGTGCTTAGGTTTAATTTACATTTAATTGATGGTTTCTTTGAATCGCTTTGTTGGCTGTGGCTTTGTTGTTGGTTGCTAGTCTGCGTTGAATGACTTTATTCTGCAGAGAATGTTGAAAATAAGAATTCATCAGAGGTTATATTTAAGGATAACAAAAACTGGTAGAAGTACCTATATCATTTTGATTGCAGGGAAGAAAAAAGAAAATCTATTTAGAAATTTTTTGACAACTAATAACAATGTAGCTGTTTACAGTTTCTCCAGTAGCGAGAGTTTCTTAGGAAAGGAATCTACTAGGTTTATTATTATTATTTATCTTTTGCAAATTTTATCAAGTAAACGATATTAATATGCCATTAATAACCGTATTGCGCTGTTGAGTTCCATTTACAGTAAATCGGGGAAACTTTCAAGAGCACAACTAGCTATGTAGCTGTATTGTTATATTCACCAAAATGGCTTTGATGAGTGAATTTGACGGATAGCGCCAACAATTTTTGTTGCATAGGATTCATCGAATGTAGTGCAGTTGTTGCACAATGGCCAGATTCATTTCCCGAGCATGTTCACGGCAAGAAATAACAATTGTGATTGAAGGCAAATCTGTACACACCGAAATAAAAATAGTAACAAAATTACTAAAGTTTATGCATAAGGGGAAAGTTCATTGAACACGTAAACATAATGTTGCCACCCACTCGAGCCACCCGCTAAAGCACCCTCTCGAGCCACCCAACAATAATGCGGAGCACAATGTTATGTGCGTCGGCCAAAAATAAATCATCATGTTCCATGTATACCTCCAGTGGTCCTCCACCCACAGAATTATGTAGGCAGTATTACTAGCACACGTTTCATACAAAAGTATTATTGTCGATATGAATTCATCAACAACTTCATAAAAGCCCAAAATCACAATTTATTTCATTTGGTAGTGAAAACATGTTCGTTGACCAAAATTATAAACATTTTTCACACCATGCGTGTGTTGTTTACTTTTTTGGCAGTTTTCTCCTCTCTTTTCTCACTTCTCACGGACGGAGAAAGTTGCCATCAGTATGCATTTGAATGCTACAGTCAATTGTACTGCATAATATCTTATATTCATTTTTGCTGTTAAATTGCGTCGTACTTTGTTTTTCTCACGCATAAAAATGATCCCAAGAAACAATTTTGAGCGATTAATAAACATGTCAGGTTAACTAGTGCTTTATAACAGCTGTAACTGTTGAACAAAAGTATATGGTGTATAATGAGATGATCAAATGTTGCATACATTCTAAGAAGCACTTTAGTTCCTCACTTTCATGTTATTTCAGAAGCTAGTTGAACCAAGGATGAAATAACGTTAATTGATAATTTAGTTTGGTTGTTTAATGGCTTCTCTATAATACTAGAAGATGAGCTGTTTCTATCCATTGTTGTTCCATATGTGACAAAAAGCCGAATGACAAGCTTTTTCAATATCAATACTTCATTTGTTTTGTCACTTTTTCAGCAATACTTTCATGGCTCAGAACTGCTGTAAAGATAAACATATATTTGCTTTTAAAAACATTGAACTCGACCATTGCTCGTAATCGAAAAGCTCTTCAACATACAAGTATCAACC
>NW_018735789.1:0-15994 GCF_002204515.2 Aedes aegypti | reverse complement strand
ATTCGGTAGGAATTCAGATATTTATAATGTAATTTGAAATTTTACTTGTAAACTCTGACATCTCAGATTTCCTTTTGAATTCCGGAATTCCTGTAGGAACTTTGGGATTCCGATAGGGATGTCGGATTTTTTGTGATAATTCTGGAAGTTCAAATACCATTCTAGGAATATTGCGGAAATATTAGGAATCTGTTAAAAACTCTAGAATTGGGGTGGGAATGGGATTCCGAATATTAATCTCTTGGAATTCTGTGGGTATCTTTGAGACGGTATTTTTGTAAGAATCTATGAGATTGCGGTGGGATTCCTGCGAATTATTGTGTGAATATTTGTAATTCTTAAAACCAATCTTCGTAATTATTGTAAAAACCTTTAAGATTCCGTTGATCTCCTAGTTCCGTTGGAATTTCAAAGCAAAACTTTAATATAAACGATTTGAATGTCGGTAAATATTTTATAGATTTCAATGGGATTTTTTGTGAAATCGACAAGAATTTGATAATTTCAAAGGGAACCATGGTGTTTTAGGGGAGATCCTCATTGAATTCTAACGACTGCCAATGGAATCACTACAATTCCCATAAAATCTCGACATTCTAAGTTCTAGACATTCCAAGGATACTATCAGAAACCCCACCAAAATAGCGAGAATATCGTAGAAACACTTAGAACTTCCGGAATTCAACATGCTGTTAAGAAAACACACGGGGAGCATCAAAATTCTACCGCAATTTCACCAGAATCTCAGTACTGGTGCTAGAAAATATGTGGTTCCAAATTTGATAGCTGTAATCTCAAGATCTCTTCATAGATGTTAAGCTAGTATTTAAAAAATCATCAATCACTGGCGTTGGCGAAGGCCGAAAACCACCCAGAAAATTCTTTGATGTACCATCATCATAAAATCATAGACATAAAGAGAATACCAGACTAATCGCAAAATTACACTAAAAATTTTGTCAAATAACAGCACCTTCATGATTTGTGCAAATTGTCGCGTAATCGATTAGATTCCATGCATTTTCTTCATATGCATGATTGTATTAATTTTAGGCGTCACTCTGAATAGATTGTTCTTTACGTGCAGAATCACTCTGCACTCTGAATGGAAATTTCTTAACGTGCAGCTTCAGTCACTGCTCATGTTCGAAAGTAGTAAGTACTACATGTTCGAAAAGTTTTTTATTCATACCAAAAGTGTAGTAAACTTTGTGGATTTTGTTTTTGAGTAGATGCTACATGTAGTAAAGTTCAAAGTTTTTTATTCATACCACCCAATGAGTCAAAAAGGTTAACCAACTCATCCATGATTTTTTGAGTGCTCACGCATGAAAAATCTCAACCGTGAGTTGTGAGAAATTGAGTTTTTCACAACACTGCCGGTGGGGCAAGAGTTCGAATCTAGTATGGGGCAAAAGTTCGCTGACTTAAACACAAAATATCGATACTTTTACTTTATACCAGCCATAAACTTATGTTTACAGAAAAATACACACTAAACTTTCATCGAAAAATTTCCCAAAACAGAATTAATTGTAATGTGCCCAAAAAAAGCAGTTTTTTGCAAAACAAAGTGAAATTTCGAAATTTTGGTGACCTTTTTCGCACGATCAGGCAATTTTCGCTAATTTTAAAGATAATATGAGGTTTTAAAGCAAATTGAAAATTTTTGCATGAGTTTATATATGGGTCGAACTTTTGCCCCGCGGATTCGAACTTTCGCCCCACTATGGGCCAAAATTAGTTTTCAAGCATTTATGCAAAAACTAATACACGTCAAAGCATTCTTTTCCTTATGATAGAAATGCAAAAACATAAAAAAAAATCAAGATATATTATACCTTTAATTGGTTCCTTTCAATGAAAGCTCGACAAAAATTACAAATTTTCACGTCGAAAAACAACAAATAGCCATAACTTTTCCAAATCTCAATCGAACTTTATGATATTTGGAGTAAAAGTTTCTTACTTGAATAGCATTCGAACCACCATGACATTTTTAGGTTTTGTTTTAAAATGAGCTAGACATCTTGAAACGCTTGCCCCACTTTACTCTATTTTTTTTAAATTTAAGATGACTTGGCCCCTTTTTCTATATTTACTGAAGCCAGGAGAAGTTATCATTTCAAATCACATTTATAACAAAATACTAGTTGCCAGATGAAATTTTATTGCACCACAAATATATCATTAGTATGTTAGTTAAGGGATCAAGTCACCCCAGTCTATAATTTTTTTGAAACAAATCATGCCAAATAAATGCTAAATAAAAAGAAAATAAATTGTGCCTTTAATTTTATATTCTTTTTTTGAACCTTTAGGATCTGAAAATTTGAGACAAGATAAACAAAACTTACTAAGATTTTTCTAAGCCTTGAATTTTGTTTGAGTTAGGGTAGAAGTACCTGTTTTGACCGAAGCGCTCATTGTACGCATAGTAGTTCATACACCGTTTTACACAAAAAATAGCATCAAACATTTTGTGTACAGTAGAACACATTCACGTTATAGAGCTACATTCATACACTACCCATCATAAGTATGGAATCGCATCACCTAGTATTGCAACACTCCAGTTGAATATTGCAGCACTTCCCAAAAAGTTTGTCATCACCTAAAGCTATGATATTCATGATGTTATATCTCGAAATCCTTACATGGTACAAAGTTTCGGTGTTCAGATCCTGGCAACCTAGAAAGTTCGTGTCTTCGAGTTCAGAAGCTTTAAAGTCATTTGAGGCAGCACTATTCGTTAACAATTTTTCCGCTACGTGGCGCTAATGTGCATGTAAATTTGATTATATTCCAGTACACTCTAGCTCATGATCCATACCACCTAGAAAGTTCGTGTCTTCAGCAAAGTTGTTCAGTAGTTTTAAAGCAATTTGAGGCAGTACTGTTTAGTTATCAATTTTGCCTCTACATTGCGCTAGTGTGCATGTAATTTGGTAATGTTCTAGCAGACTCTAACTCATTTGGTCGTGTTCTGGAAGACTCTAGCTCATGATCCATGCCACCTAGAAAATTCATGTCTTCAGCAATTTTTTTCGGAAGCTTGGAAACAATTTAAGGCAGCTTTGAATGGTAAGCAATTTTGATGCTAGCGCTACAGTGTGCATTTGATTGGGTTATATTCTAGCAAACACTAAAGGCAGCACAGTTTGGTTAGTAATTTTGCCACTACATGGCGCTAGTGTGCAAGTAAATTTGCTCTTATTACAGCAGACTCTAGTTCATGTAAATTTGCTCATATTACATCAGACTCTAGCTAATGATCCCGACCACTTAAAAAGTTCAAATCTTAAGCAAAGTTGTTCAAAAGCTTGAAATCAATTTAGAGTAGCACTGTTTAGTTAACAATTTTGCTACTTCATGACACTAGAATGTATGTTATTTGGTCATGTTTTAGAAGGCTCTAGCTTATGATCCTAGCCACCTAGAAAGTACGTGTCTACAGAAACATTTTTCAGAAGCTTTAAAGCATTTTGAGACAGAACTGGTTAGTTAGTATTTAATATTTGGATACTTGGAAAACAATGTTACAATATTATTTAATGTTATATTGTATTATATTCCACCAAGTTTTGAATTTTGTCTAAGTGAACAAGCTAAAGAGACATACCTTCTCCTAAATTTCGTATTTCAGAAATGCTTCAATTCGAATATATTATAATTTTTCTCAAAATGTAATTTTTATAAAATCTAATTAACTTTTCTGAAGATCGCGACTTTGCTAAACTTTCGGGGTGGTGCAATACTTATCTTATTTATTTGGGGTGTTGCAATACTTATGGTGGGTAGTGTATATTCATTCCAAATTGATTCAATAATAAAATAATAAAAGAAAACCATTATTTTCCAGAGAGTTTTTATTTCCTATACACCTAATTTGGCCACTGTCATAACAAATCAGTGTGATTGGCTAATTTAGGAACCAAAGTTGAGGATGTAGCCGAAACTGGGTTTGGTGGCCTATATTGACCAACGCGAATTTCAAATTGAAAATAATGCTTATATTCAGTTCTGATACTTTTCATACATAATATCTGAGAGAGGGGAGACAGCTCACTGACAGCTGATATGTTTTCTAGCTTTCTTTATTTATTTTTTTTTTCAATTCTTAGGTAGTGCGACACAACGGTCAGATGAACTTATTTTGGTCAGAATCATATTAACTTCATATTGTTCACTATGAGAAAGGATATGATAGAAAAAAATCAATACCAGTTCACCAAACACACCAACTATATTTAGGTATTCTACCTTTGAAAATGTGAAATCATCGAAAAACACCCAGAAATATTAATTACGTTTATTTGAATTTTGACGCTTTTTTACGTTCTGCCCCTCCGAATGTGTTAGTTTTCTAGTGACAGTTGATGACAAGTTTCCCTGACTTTTGGGAGCTCGCAATCTAAGCCAGATGTCTCCTCTCTCTTCAGAATAATATATGGCTTTCCATTTATTTTTCAAAACATGTTTCTCTTCAGCTTTTCAAACCGGTGCTTTTGCCTTAATACAAACTAACTGCTCCTACAATATTATTTTTATACTATCTGAAAAAAATCCCAGCACTGATTTTGTCTTCCGTATGAACAAAATATTACTTAAATTATCTATATAAATAAAAATGGAGTGGTGTTTGTATGTCACGAAATGGCTTACGAACGGGTCAACGGATTTGAACTATTCATTCCCCGTGTTGTTCGTCAAGAGCTCCGACGTGTTTGTGTGTACAAAAATTCCCACGATATTTACCGGGAAAGTTGGAAAAACGAAAGTGAACGGAAACTGTCATTTTGTATGGGACGATCCATAACGTTTTACAACAGCCTACTTAATGGCAAGACGAAGTTTGCCGGATCCCACTAGTTTGGAATAAAACTGTTTTTAATTCTGTTTCCATTAACTCTTTTGGTCCAGACAGAAGAAATTTAGAAGAATTAGATTAGATTTAGAAGAAATCAACCACTACATTGCACTGGTGTTTTTAATTCCTCGTTTTCATGCGCTTTTTGAATAGCGCCCTAACCGTTGATTTTAGCGATTATAGTTTGTTCGGAGAGTTTCTTGTATATTAAGGCGCAACTTTTGACGAAAAAAATTTTGTGATCAATCCACCTAGCAGTGAGATAGAAAAACTATTTTTTCAAAACATTTAGATAGACATATGGTGTCTTCGGCAAAGTTGTAGAATTGGCAATTTGAAACAACTTTGTCGAAGACACAATTTTTCTATCTCTTATACTTTTTGAGATATATGCCGTTGTATGTGAATGACCCCTAAAAATCATATTTTTTATCATAACTTTTTTCCAAGATTTTTAACATTTTTTGTGTTTTCTACAAAGTTGTTTGTCATAGAAAAAATTTAAGTAAAAAGTTATAATCGAAAATGATTTTAAATTATTTTTTTCATACAAATTTGTGTACTTTAAGTTAAAAAAATCGTAACTCTTTTACAAGATTTTTAACATTTTTCATGTCTTCTACAAAGTTGTTAAACATCTTAAAACACGTGTTTTTGCTGAACATTGCACCTCTCTATCTCTTAAAGTAAAAGAATTATCAGTCGAATTCGTTTTAATAAGGCTTATTTGTTTGATAGTGAAAACCCATGCAAAGACGCTTATAGACAAAAGTTTTTATCAACTGCCAAAAGGGGAGATAAGGTACTTTCATGATTTGTAAGAGTTGTCTGCGCCATTTTGCGCCGAAGCCAGTTATAGAGGCCTAAACTACCCCTTGAAAAAAGAGTAATTCATGAATAACTTTGTTACTTCAAAAGATAGGGTGGATGATATGTTCAGCAAAAACACGGGTTTTCTATGACAAACAACTTTGGTAGAAAACACAAAAAATGTTAAAAATCTTGGAAAAAAGTTATGATAAAAAATATGATTTTTAGGGGTCATTCACATACAACGGTATATATCACAAAAAGTATAAGAGATAGAAAAATTGTGTCTTCGACAAAGTTGTTTCAAATTGCCAATTCTACAACTTTGCCGAAGACACCATATGTCTATCTAAATGTTTTGAAAAAATAGTTTTTCTATCTCACTGCTAGGTGGATTGATCACAAAATTTTTTTCGTCAAAAGTTGCGCCTTAATATACCAAGAAACTTCTCCGAACAAACTATATCGCTAAAATCAACGGTTAGGGCGCTATTCAAAAAGCGCATGAAAACGAGGAATTAAAACACAGTGCATTGTTGATGAAACCTGTAGAAATAAGCAATAACTGATTTTGTTTTTGAAAAGTCATTCAAAACGTGTATATCACTTCATAAAATTCAGACGACAACATAATAAACATAAAAGTGAACTATTCGAATAAAAAACAATTAAAAATAATTTCGATGAAACAACTTTTACTGACGAAGCACTTTCAGTATCCATGGCCAAACAGCCACAACTTTTATATCAATGAGATGTTGTAGTATGTCGTTTTAACAGCCTTCTATGAAATGTCATTAATTTTTAAAGTAACGAACATATTCAATCACTAGAACCTACGCAATCGTTAACATATCACGTCAAATAAATTTATATCTGATACCGTGAACCTCGCACTGGAACAAATTTCGATCTCCATACACACACATGACTGCGCATTTCGCCCTTATTTGCAATTCAAAGCGTGGAAATGATTTGATTAAACTTTAACCGATCTGTACACAAAGTTGCACTGGTTGCACTTGAATATCTGTGTTCCGTGATCCGTTAATTCTAGACCATTGATCACCGGGTCGACCGTACGCCTCGACTCGACTTCACGTTCTACAGTGCGACAAACCGTGCAACATTTGCTCCAGTTTTGCTTCTTTCTTCATGCTTCGTCCTTGAAATTCCTAATTTCACTCTTTCTCGAAATTCGTAGACGTAAAGCACGCGTATAGTTCGTCACGCGCAGATCAATCACCGCATACGTTTGAATGAAATCCTGCGACGTAAATTTCGCAAGTATTTACAGCGCCGTCGCCGCCTTCGATCCGTTGACTAGTCCAGGTCGACAAATTGCACTTGCCAACCGTTGCTACGGTTTCAGCACTTCCACACTAATCCAAGCAACCCCCGGAGCTATACGCGGAAAACCGATCCAACCAATAAACCAATGTTGCGCAGACGGTTCAAAATGCGCAAACAAAAAACGCGTGCTAACCGAGCCGTGGACAAAACGATACTGACTACTGAGCCGAATGGTGAAGATTGTGTTGAATCACCTGTGCACCGCTTGCTGACCATTTTCAGGGTTTTTTCGTGGATCGACGTAAAATTTCGACTGCCACAAAAATCACCACAATAACGTCATCGTTGCGGCGATCCTCGCGACCCCACAGAGGAGTAACTAGAACACATTCATGGCCATAATTTCAAAATTGGTGGATTGAGATTTTCGATCTCGTTATACAGTTAACTCTTCCCTTACTCAATATTTCGTATCTTGATATCGAATTAGAGAATCATAGTAAAAGTTGGTTTTATGGCTTACCTCGATGATCCCTTGAATCACAGTTGCACTGGTTATGTGTTGTAAAACTCGATACCTTCCTAACTCAATGATCCCTTCAATATCGAGTGATAAAGACTGTATTTTAAGCATGGATACCAGGGTAGAGATGAATGGCAAATCAGAAACACAAGAGCTAATTTAGATATTTTAAAAATGTCCACTAAAAGCTTTAAATATCTTAATGGGCAATTATTTCTAAATATGTCATTCATTTGTTATTTGGAATAACAATGAAATATCAAAGTTTGTTATATCAACTAATTTTGTTATTGCTGTGATCCCGTCAATGATTTTTTTTCTACCCTCAATAACTTATTAATAGATCATTTTGGAATTTTTATTTTACCAAACTTTTTAGGCTATTAACGTTTGTAAGTCCAATATTAGGTCATAAGCAGACCATTAAGGACAGAACATAATTTTGGTTATGATTGTCCCAAATTACTCCTGTATACGACGACGACAACGGCGGTACAGCTTTCCAACTTTCGGTGTGCTTTATTACGTGTTGCCTTACCGCTAACATTACTGAAAGTCACATTTCTAGAGGGGCGAGGCGGTTGCTTCGATGATCGTTGGTTGATCATGTTTGGACAAGGGCCCAATCTAGTTCAACGAGGTGCGCGGAAATCCAGACCGACGCAGCCGCAGCCTGCTTAGTTCATCTCATTCTCATGCACATTCTCAGCCACATGCTAAAACACATCAGCGCAAATGTCACTTCTGGGAGAAAACGATTATCCGATCGGGGAAGTACCCAGCTTGCAGCAGCTTGATGCTGCTATGTACGTGTTGTTTCTGAAGAGAATAGATACACATGATCGTTTGAAAATTAATGAGTGGATTGGATATTAGGTATCTGCTGATTTAACAGGCAAAACAATCGAAGGAAGTCTACTTATTTTAGCAGACGGTCTTGGTAAAGGAGTTTATGGAATTGAAGAAGAAACTTATACCTAGTGTTCATTACATAGGATAGGATATTTTAGGACCTTTTGTTCTTTTAGTCATGGGGGAATTTTTGACAGCAAATTCTTCGGAAATTTGGCTGTGAGATACTCCTTATATGCTAAAAGCATAGATGCAAATTTTGAGCCCAATAGCTATTAGAAAACCACTCATGATAAAATAACAATGCTGACGAAAATACAACAAGTGACCCTACCGTAATTTCTGATGAAATTGATCATTTTTACCGGGTCTGTTTTTTTTAAATGTTGTCAATTTCCAAGCAACTAAATTCAGGAAAACAAATAAAACGGTGAGTGTAGATTTGGTTCATATACAGGAATTTTCTAACAAAGGCGATTTTAGTGCTAAAAATCAAATCTAAAATAAAAAAGGAAGATCTCGTTTCGGGGTGAAATTTGTTTGTTTTAAGTTAGTGTCACACCAATAATTTGATAAAACTTCGTTAACGATGTTACGCCAATTTACTCGGTCCCTGGCTGTATCCCTCCAACTTCGATGTTGGCTCACACTCCACAGTGGTTTAAAACCTAAAAAACACGATCATCAGCTTTTTCCAGTATCAAAGAGTGAAAATATTGCCATACTATATTCGGCAAAGTTACTGCATATGTTTAAGCAGCAACTTTTGACATTCACAAATTTTTGATTAATTTACCCATAAGTGATATAAAATTTTTATTTTCTCTGTTTGTCGTTAAAAGCAATTGGTGTCTTCGACAAAGTTGTTGGAATTGTTAAATGAAGAAAAGTTGTCGAAGACACTTTAAATCTGTCTATCAAAATAAAGGTTTTATAGCGATTTTCATATTAAAACCACTTCAAAAGTACAACTACTCACTTAACTTTTTTCGCTGCGATTTTCATGGCTTACAATGTTCTAGGACTATGTATATATTTTCAAAATACAAAACTTTGCTGAACATACCAAGACAATATCTTCATTTTTTTCTATGAGTTCTAAGCATTTTATTGTGGAAAATTCACGTTTTTACACTAAAATATCTAAAATATATCTGAATACAGGGTTCGCCGCACAGTGGCCCAGATTTAAAAAAATATGGCAGAAATTACGAATTCTCTATTTTTACTATTTCTAGCCATAAACAAATGAATAACATAGGCTCTATTTTGGACAAAGTAATTATTATTTGGTTCTCATATAACAAAATTCTAACAAAATTGTTGTTTTTCATACATAGGCTCTCAATTCAAAGCAAAACTACGGCTTTAGGCAAACTTAGGCAGGATGAATATACTGCAATCGATTCCGTGATTCCGTTGGTTACACGATCGTGCCTAAGGTTGCTCGTACTTTGGCCAGCACCGCGAGGAGGTAGAGATATTAGTTGCTGGGCAGGATGCTAAGGACTACACAGAGGGGTCTTTTTTATTCCTGCGGTACGCGAGGTACGAATAGTACGCCATGCCCAGCATTTATCGGGCCGAAAAGTCCTAAGTTAACCTCCCTAATTTTTTTTTTTGGATCACAAGGAGCTAGATTAAGTAGAATTCATCAGCTCTAAGGAGGGGGAGTCTAAATGATCTTGAACTTTAAATGGAGGAAATTGACTATATGTATGGGAAAATTGTTCAAATTTCATTTTTCATTTCATGCTGTAGGAGATTAATTTTACTCATTTTTGGTTTGAAGATTCTATATTCAACATAGATGAGACTGCATCCTACCAAAAGTCTTGCTGATGAGAAACAAATCAACATTTGAAATTCGGGTTTCACCTTAGATGGAGCGGGCAGCTCCTCCGAAAAAGGCTGTTTTTATTGGGAGCGCTCCGATATAGTTCTTAGGTATAACTTTCTTGTTTCTTAACAAAGATAAATAAATTCATCGACTACAGCTCCACTTATGGTCGAAAATGTAATTGTAATCATTTTCCCTAATAAGCTTCCACAGGTGATAAAAATCAAAAGCTTTAGGATAATGATTGCTCTTTCGCTTAAATTTAAAATGAATTCATTGTTGGAAAACTTTCTTCTTGACTGTTGATTCTAAAGCTAAGTATGCTGTTCCGCTCAAGAAAAGTAAAAATTTCTGCGAAAGAAATGGTCAAGAAGTGTTGTACAGCTACAGCTACAGCTCCATTTGAAATGACATTTCTTTTGAAACTGCGTACCGCGATCAAAGAAAAATGCATTTCTTGACCATTTCTTGCAAAAAAATTTCCACGCATCGAGATAGGCGATTACTTTTCTGTTGAAGTGCATACTTCGCTTAAATACTAAATATAAGCAGTTCCAACTAGTAATCCATGATATTGACCAGGAATTAATTGTTTGCCGATGACAGAGCAGAACGTGCAGTTGGCTCCATAGTGATTGGGAAGCAGATGAAGCGACGGATCGCAGATGAGGTGTCAACCTCGTTCTTGACGTTAGACGGGTTAAAGCAGAGAGACGCACTTTCGAATTCACTGTTCAACATTGCACTCGAGGGTGCTATTAGGAGATCTGGTGTGCAGAGAAATGTCACTATTATCACAAGGTCGCACATGCTCCTTGGTTTTGCGGACGATATAAACCTAATTGGAATCGATCGCAGGTCAGTGGAAGAGGCCTTCGTGCCTCTGAAGAGGGAGACAGCGAGGATAGCAGGGAACCAGGTGGAGATCGGCAGCTTCGGGGAATACCATGAATACGCTGGCTGTACGCAGTGGAAGAGGACCTGGCGACCCTAAACGTTCGGGGTAACTGGAGAAGTTTCACCCAAGACCGACGAAGATGGAACTCTACAATACGCCCGGCAATGGCGTGAAGCTACGCTGTAGCCATCAAGAGGAGATGATGTACCGTTCTGATTCAAATTCCGGACAGCTTTAAATTCCGGACACTTTACTTTGTATGGGAAAGGTTTCAATTGAAATGTTTCAAAATTTGCCGTTCAAAAGTTCCCAATTTGGAGGCTCGTTTTAATATGATTTCACGAGTTGTCCGGAATTTGAATCAAACCGTCCGGAATAGAAAGCAAAAGTGAGGTGGTGTCCGGAATAAGAATCATGAAGAGTGCACACATTTCTATTTATTGAAATTAATTGAAGTTGTGGAATTCAAATCTTCACCTACCATTCGAAAGGTGAGTGTCCTGATAGCATGAGAACGCTAAGGAATCGTAAAGATTGATTTAATTTATATACTTTTAGGTGGCACACACTTCAAAGAGGCCTTAAGTGTCCGTAATATGAATCAAAACGGTAGACGAAACTCCGAGATCCTAAACAGAAAATCTAAATCAGGTGATATCATGAATGGTGGATTAAATTTCCGTTGAAACATGTCCGCATTCACTAAAACTGTGATGTTCAAATTTTTATCTACATTAGTTTCTTCTTGAGTGAAAAAGACCACAAATCGTGCCAATTTGACATACTGCTCTAGCCTTACTTGCTGAATTTTATTGGGCCCTATTCCGGATTTCACTCACGGTGACGAATAGGTGAAGTGATCACTTTCCTATTACGGATACCACCTAAGTGAGAAAATGTGGAGAAGTGCATCGCAAGTGACAACTCGCATGAACACGAGCTATTACGAATAGCACGCTAACGGTGAAGATCGACAAAAGCCGTCACTTGAGGTGGAAACTTTTCACTGTCATTTCTGAAGGTGGAAAGTTGTCGCGTGAGATGGAGTGCGTTAAAAACAACATTATTTTCGGCTTTTATGTAATAAATCGTATATTTTCGTCATCCTAGGAAGCAGAAAACAAACAAGCGACAACTCGCTTGGCTTGTTTCGTTCATAGAGAAAAATCCAGAGCTAGCAAAAGGCGTCAAATTTACAGATTCTCGAGAATCAGTTTCTACGTTGTGGGCGACAGCGCAAAGTTCCCTTAACAGTTTGGGACCTCCAACACGGTCCGTTGTCAAGTGGCAAAAAGTAAGTAGAAGTTCCTGTATCCACTTACATATTTAAATTAAATATATTCCCATTTTATATTAGGTTTGGACCGACAAAAAACTGCAATTAAAAAAGAAATTGCAGCATAATAGAAACGAGGTTAGAGCTACTGGAGGGGGGCAAAACACGCAGCACTCCTTTACGGATTTGGAAGAGGCTATCATTCGCCTTTTATCTCTGGATAGATTGGTTAATCACAGTGGTAAAAATTCATTAATTAATCGTAGTGTATGATAACTTGTATTTTCATTTCTGAATGAAGGAGCCGTATTCGGAACACCGCCTCCTGCTTCCGGCACTGAAAATGGAAGTACTGGCCGATCACTTCCTCGCGATGAGGATCTGCAAGCGGATGAAGGCGAATCTGCGAATCTTGAGCAGCCGCATCCTGACGAACCACACTCTGATCAGCAGCAACAAGCCAATCAAATATTGACCGGAACAGCACGAGAACATGAACCTGAAATAAATCGTCGGCCTACTATCAACCGTGGACATATAAAGAAGCGCAACTATCGCAAACCTCTTCTCGAAAAACAGACTCATGACCTCAACAAGATGATGGAATATGTTTCAGATTGCGCTAGATATTCACGTAAATCTTTCGCAGTACATCAGAAACGATTGGCTGTGGATGAAAAACGCTTTCAATTGGAAGAAGAAAAGTTTCGATTTGAGTGGCAAATGCGTTTGGAGGAACAAGAACTGCGATGCAAACAACTACAGTTAAAATTGCAAATGCTGGATTATAAAAAGCAGAAACTGGATTTCAAGATGGGACGGGCAACTACCGAACAAACTGAAAAGCGTTACGACACATGTTGTTCCAACGAAGAGATATGAGGGCCATGATTTGAATAGCTGCTCGATCCTGTGGAACTTCGATAGCGTCGAAATTCAACCGCTGCTGAAGTCAGAGTAGAAATCGTACATGTATAAACCTTTAAGTTTTTCAGAATGTTAACCGAAACGTGGTTTCTTGTAGTGTAATACAAGACGTCTTTGTTTTGAAGATATTTTAAACTTTCTGTATTTTTTAAAGTAAAATTAATTTTAAAACCGAGAAATAAAATTTTCGTTTACATTTATTGAGACTTCTTTTGGGTTACATTTGCTTGTCTGTGGATCTAGTTTCCAAGTGCAGATTTATTTTATGACTTTAACCATTTACAGAATATTATGCATGATTTCTTCCCTGATTCTAATTGCATTTTCATAATTCGCGTCAATATCTACAAAATCCTCATCCGCTTCGTCATTCAGCTCCGGTTCATCCAAATCCATTTTATAGGGGGAGATCCCCCAGTACCGGACACTTAAGCCACTAAATTCATAGTTCGAAAAATATTGATTGTATGGGCTCGTGTTACCCATTTATGATAAATATTATCATTTTTATAGTGTACAAAAATAAATTTGAAAATATAAATATGAATTTTGACATTACATTTTGATGATGTAGTTTAGTACCAAATTGATCGATCTTGAAAGGTGGCACCCAATACCGGACACGATCTAGAAATGCCTCGAAATCTGAAAATTTGAACATCATTGAATGTGTACACTATAGGAATAGTTTATAATTACCAATTCAATGCATTTGCATCATTTACAAGAATAATTTGAGTTTTTCTAAGTTTGCAAGATGCCTATCAAAAACATCTTCCATATATGATGAAAAATAGCACATTTTACAATGTTGTTCTGAATGTTAATTCTTACTAATTTTATTGCATGTTTGATACCATGATAGACGGAACCCATGAAAAATGAAAGTATTTTGAGACACTGACGCAATAATTACAAAGATATCATATAACAAATCAAGTTGTCCGAAACTGAGGGACAGGAGGTGCTTAACGAAAATTGTAATTTGTCCATATTTAGTTCGATTATGGTACGAAATACATTCATACTATCAAATTAGGATTATGTTCGATCATGCTTGCGTGATCCAAAGTATTTTTTCTTATTCAAAATAATTACTAAATAGGCTCAAAATTAAGGGGATACGTCAATTTTTAAAAAAAATTCAAACTTTTCTACTTTTTTAAAAAGGCATGCATATTTCTAGAATGTGTTGTTCTACGCAAACATTAGTCTCCATAATAGCTTTCTTTTCTTCTAATACACCTTCTTGATTGGACCATGATTTCTCAATGTTTCGACTTTGTCCGGTATTGGGTGCTGTCCGGCACTGGGGGATCTCCCCCTATCTGATTCTGAGGTTATGTAGCGCAACACACACGTTGATGATTTGAGTTGCTTTTTCCGGCTGGTAATGCAACTGTCGTTCTTTCAACATACATCTGAAAGTATTCTTAAACACTCCGATTGATCATTCCACAGTAATCCTGGTCTTAAAATGTATTCCGTTGAATCTTGTCTGTCGTTCATCGGTTTGTTCTCCAGTACGAAAAGGTGTAATCAGAAATGGTGTTAGGGGGTAGCCAGCGTCACCTGCAATGAAAATTTGCATTTCAACATAAATGCAATATGACTTAAGTTACATTTTTACCAAGTAACCAAGAGTTTCTCTCTCCGTTTGTATATTCCTGTTGCAATAATTGATTTAGTACACTTCCATTCCAAACAAATGAATCGTGAGAGGAACCCGGATGATTGGCGTCCACATATCGGATCAACAGATTGTGATCACATACCTGCAATAATAATGTATGAGTTAATTCAACGAACTGCTGTTTAAATTTTAAAACTTACCAACATAACATTTAGACTGTAGAACCCTTTTCGGTTGTAAAATAGGTGTTTGTCATGAGTTGGAGCTATTATGCTCACATGGGTTCCGTCTACGCAACCGATGACTCCTGGAAATCCCGTTTGTTCGTAAAAGCCCTGTTTTATGATATGCTTTTCACGTTCGTCGGTTGGGAAAACGATTTCGACGGGGCATATTTCCTTCTCAAGTATGTCCAAAACCAACTGCAATACTTTTGACATCGTAGGTTGCGCCAATCGATCATTCCCAACACCCTTCTGATAACTTCATTCGGAAAAGAACCTCAAAGAAGCCGCTAGCATAATCAATGGAGAAACTGCAGTTGAATGACTAGATGGTTTCAGTTTCGTATCAATGATTTCCAGCAGGTGTGAAAAAATGTCTTTTGACACTCTAAACAATTTGACAAAACTAAGAAATATGCCATTAAACATAGATGTCGATCAATATATATTCGAGAAATAAACTTACGATTTTTCTGTTTGATCTAGTGGATTAGAGTAATCCCTTATACGCCTACGTTCTACGGCAAGATTGGCATACTCCTCGTCGTCTTCACTGTCAGTATCAAACCAAAGTTCCACGCTCATGATTGAAATAAAAACTGAACTATCCCACCTTTTTAGCAACAATTAAGCAAATAAGTAATGAATACTCTTCTACTTTCATATGTTAGAAAGAACAACGAACGCAGCATGTGACAGTTTGTGGCTTCCGATGTTGCACTATAAACATTGCGATTATGAATACCACTACACTGCAGTTGTCACTCCACTGAGTTCATTTTCAATCACTTCACCGTCCGTGACAACGGGAATAGACCAAATCAAGTGAAGTGATTGGAAGGTGAAGT
>NW_018735788.1:0-8942 GCF_002204515.2 Aedes aegypti | reverse complement strand
TGAGTGAAAAGTTACGTCAGTTCTAATTGTCAAACGTGATTTTTTAAATTCATAATTTTCGTTTGATATTTTTACTTCAGTTGAACTCCGTATCAACCCGAACACACCGATTTATGCTCTAAATCGTCCGTGCGTGATAAAAATTCATCGAAATTTATATTTCTCAGTTGAAGGCACGGTGTTCATTTTACCACCCCTGTTTATTCTACCACCACTTCCCCTAAACCCTAGAGTGATTACAAAGCGTAACAAAAAATACACTCAAAGTTCAAATAATGAGCCTCCTGTAGAAAATTTTAGTTGCTGATGTCATCCTCAGAAATATTCCAGCATGCCACAACTTTTTGCTACAGGTGGCCAAAGTGTATACATGAAATTGAAAGCCTGATGAATCAAACTTTTACGATAAGACTTGAATTAAATCGACCTTTTTAACATGCTTGCAGTCTCCATACAAAATTCTCCGTTTCTCATATATAGAAAAATACAAAACTTTTCCAAACAATAACAAAATTAATTTTGAGAATCGAAAACATAAAGGAATTTGTTGAGTATTGTTTAACACATGAAGTTGAATTTTGTAGCAAATAAACCCTTAAATATTACATTTTAAGTTATCTAAAATCGTTTTAATACATTTTGAACAATAGTTTACTTGTTTTCGCAAATCCATGATTTTTGGTTTTGATTTTTATAATTTTTATTTTGAACACCCTTATCATATTGCATTTTTTCTTGAAGCCTGTTCTTCTTACTGATTTATGGCAATAATAAAAATTTAAATTTTAAATTTAAACTATTGAATTTGATTTTTTTTATTTTCCGTGTGATTAACGGAAAAACAGGTTTGAAATTATTTTACTGCAACCAAGCTTTTCTTCTGTGATAGGTTGATCGAAAAAAAATACAAAAGGTTTGGTTTTTTGTATTACATGTTAAACGAACCCCTGGCATTTGTTGCTTATATTAGAATATAACTTTGCAAACAATTTTGAAAACCAAAAAAAGTATCAAATGTCATAAAAAATTTCTTATAGACGTGTTTTAAGTCAACGTTAAACCTTAAAATGAAATCATTCTGATTACCGAGCTACGAAAAAATACACAAAATTCCAAAGTGTACCCCGTCTAAAGGCGAGGTTGGGTATTAGTGGGTTAAGCAAATAAATTCCCATTCAATCTGGAAAACTTGCATGGAACTTTACTAAAATCGTCAAATTTTGCGTTTTCATTAACCAATATTCTAAAAATTAGACGTAATGATATTTTTGAAAACGGCGATGAATTTAGCAACTCTAAATTAAGAAAAGGGTGGTTTTTTTCCTGAAACAAAAACGTGTTCCGCAGTGTTATTGAAGAACCGCTTGAGGAATATGAGGAAAAATATCAAGTGATAAGTTAAAGTACTCCTAGGAAAACTTCTCTTGTATAAGTGGAAAAATTCTTTGTCAGATGCCGTGACAAATTCTTTGAGAATTTTCTGGATGAAATTGTTTTGAAATAACTTGGAAAATCTTTGACAGAAAGCTTTTGAGTTCCGTATATTTTTTTATTCGAATTCCTTTGCAGATGTTGACCGATTTCTGTTTGAACAGTTCTGAAAAACCTTGAACTTCTAACAAATTTCAATCTTCACTGCAAACCAGTTAATACAGATTGTATCCGTCTGGCTACCCCTGACCATTTCTATCACTGAAATGCAACAGCTTCGTCTGTATCGCAATTAAAGTTCTGAATAAAATACTTGCAAGGTAATCTTGCTGATGTGCATTTAGTCACGGACACTCAATCGATGAATACTTCTCATCTCTTTGATTATGCAAATTTATTCATCTAATTAATTTATCGATTCATGACTCTCAATCGTCTTTCGCTAACGCAACTTCAGTGGGGTGGTGCAGTAATCCAGCACAATTAGTGCAAGGCAGGGCGGTGGGGTGACGTGATAGGAACCTGATGGAAATGAAGATGTTTGTTTGTTTGATAACTTGAATGCTTCGCTGGCTACTCAATGCTGGCATTGCAAGTTGGATGAATTGTGTCAACCCAAGTGGACTTGGTTGGTTTGCGCAAAATTTGAATTGAAAACGAGCCGTACTTGCGTATTGGTAGGGTACAGCAGATTTGATTTATGAATTCCATCTGTCTGCTTTGAGATCGTTCCGATAGGCACATGACGATGGGATGGAGAACGGCCACAGTATATTACTATGTAATCAAAACATATCTTCGCCGCTTTAAATAAACTGTCATCGGACTTTTATTTACGACTGGTTTACATCGTTGCTCTTTAATATTTATCTCTTCCCAACAACGATGGACAAACATTCGTAGTCGTGGAAAGAAAGCTGAACGTTTGCAGTTTCAGTTTGCATATCATATTATCCTGTTATTCTAGTCTAGATATTGAAATACAAATTGAAGTATAATAGGTACTATGCCCTAATCACCTCAATTCGAGGGAGTCTATAAACTTCGTTTCAAACGGAGTAATCGTTAACTAAATTAGTCTAAGTGCAGACAGCAGGCTCGTCGTAAGCAATCGGGAAATTGCAAAAATGAATTGCTCGCAGCTATGAAACGACACCAACTAGATCGGGATCGGTCCCATGCCATGGTGGGTAAAACAAAAACGTCTGTATGGATTCGTTTGGCTAGAGCGAAAAAAAATGCAGGATTACGAACCGGCGAAAGTGCACTCCATTTTATAAACTTTTATGAGTAAACTTTGTTATGAAAATATACAGTGCCAGAGCAGCGAAAAGAAACCCAAAAGAAGGAAAACCTTGGTCGGTTCGACGACGGTCCGGCAGGATACTATTCGGAGAAGCCCGGAAAAAACGCTATCGTAATAGAAAGAAGATGAAACCCGATTGCACTGCTGCAGCTACTGCTGGACAGACGCCGAACCGAAGCTGGAACAAAAACTAGGTTCTTTAAATAACTTTATGATATGACGATAAAAGCTGTCTGGGGCTATTCGTCGCCTTCGGCTTGGGATTCCGCCCTGGAGTTAACATAGCGAGCGGATTGGACGTTGCACATTGGTTCGAAGGCGGCCAAAATATCAATAATCAAAGTTGTGTTCTCTGAATGGTAACATTTTTCCAGATTTCTTAACACTTTTATGGTTTAAATCAAAAATATTAAGCAGATTCACTGGGTTTCGAATTTTATACAACTCTTTGAGTGGACCGTCGATATGATTTTTTAACAAATTCGATATTTGCATTCACTATTTAGATGTTTATGATTTTCAAAAGAGCTCCAACTGTTTGGGTATCTTGGGAGAAGTTGTTCGTAGAGACGATTGAAACAGAAATACAACAATGTATCCAATTTTTACAATTTGAATGAGAGTTTTGACATATTTTCTAGATCGTCCCACTGTTCGTTGTCGTCGTCGCGTTGCATTGGCGTTGAAGCATTTTAGTACGTAACTGGCAGACATTCCTCCACGATTTTTTTTGCTGCTGTTTTACTCTTATTGGTAGCCAAACTACCGGCTGATTTGCAGGGTTCGGCCTGGGGTGCACAGAATAGCATTGCAAGTTTGGCGGACTCTACGACTACAATACTTATTGGGTTTGATGTGCCCAGCTGACTGTGGAAAATCTTCCAATTGGAATCTGACTCTTGACGCTCCGTGAAGGCACTGACGAAGAGGCTTAACATTTTACTTACTTGACATGGACCATCAAACCACCTTACTAAATGGTTGCTTTAAAAAACTTGAAATGTTTAAATAGAAGGAACATCTTGAAAGTAGAAAGTAACTTCTTCTTCTTCTTCTTTTCTGGCGTTACGTCCACTGGACGAAGCCTGCTTCTTAGCTTAGTGTTTTTATGAGCACTTCCACAGTTGTTAACTGAGAGCTTTCTATGCCAATGGACCATTTTTGCATGTGTATATCGTGTGGCAGGTACGAAGATACTCTATGCCCTGGGAAGTCGAGAAAATTTCCACCGAAAAGATCCTCGACCGGTGGGATTCGAACCACGACCCCAGCTTGGTCTTGCTGAATAGCTGCGCGTTTACCGCTACGGCTATCTGGGCCCCAGAAAGTAACTATATTCTTCAAAATGATCTAAGACGTAGGGGTACCGGGGGCAGTATGAACACCCGGGGCAGAATGGACACCCCCTGTATCTTTGCATATGCGAATAATTTAACACTTTAGATGCAAACAATATTTCAGTTGACTGTCAGAGGAATGAATTATCCAATAAAATTTTAAGAAAAATTGTTTAAACCATTGATTTTGAACAGAAAAATGGCATTTTTTAGATTTGATAAAGCTTAAGCGTTTCTACCCCATTCAACGCCATTTGGCATAATTACCATTTGACATAAATGGCGACTCTAGGTCACACTTGTGGTAGGGAATACTTAGTCATATCGGTAATGAAGAAGTTATATGAGAAGTATAAAATTTTGCTTCATAGAATGAGCTCACTTTAATCAATCTTATAATGCTCTCTGAACGTCTGTCATCAATTATTTGTGATAATGCTGTAGCTTGACTTTGGCCGTGGCTCAGGCGCCGCGATTTTTTTTTTCGTAGATGTAAAGATAGTTATATGAAACCGTCTAGCCTAGCCTCAAAATTAGATATTTTTTTTTTTGTTATTTATGAGGGCGTAGAAATTAAATACTCTGCCGATAACACCCCTCGGTGCAGCGCCGCTGAGAGCACTAACGTACAGTAGATCGTATCTGAACGTTCCTTCATGCCTGTCACTGCGACAGATAGGTAGATAAAACTGAAAACAATCCAACACCTGCAAGTCATTATTACCTCAACCTTATACAGCTAGTGTTTCGCTAGTGCTAATCTGCCTTATTCTACTTAATTTCTATTGTTTTGCTAATCTTAAATTACTTGAACTATAAGGTACAGAGGGTGAAAGTGTATCAGTGGGGTAAGTGGATCATTTGTCAATATAAAGCATATATACTTGAATATGTTGAATGTTTTCGCACCATTGCTTCGTTTTATTTTATATTCTTATGCCCACACTGATACTATTGCAAAACTGGTACTACACGTACACTAACACAAGCAAACTTGTTAGCTGCAAAAAGTAATTAATTTGAAAATGGTTTTCCATCAATCAAAATCCATTGCATCTCTGTCTGGCATCGAATTCTACTATTTTTTTTTTCGACACATGGTGAGCATTTCAGTTCTAAACGAATGAATCACAATGAAAAATATGTGATTTTTATAAATAAATACAAATATATTGGTCATGGTACACTTACCCCTACTTTTCAATGGGGTGGGGTAAGTGGATCAAGAATAATTATCATTTATTGACAGACTGCTTACGAGAATTTTAATAAGCTTAAATATCCGCAAATGTTGTTTTCCTTTATTTTGTTCCATTCTCAGCTTGAATTTGTCAAACTGACCATAGAAAATTTGAATTAATCCACCTGAAAGTTTTTTTAACCTTTCTGGTATAAAAAATATAAAAAGAATAATAATTTCAAAATTCACACGAAACTTTTCGTGGTTTATCTAAGCTGAGTTGTAAAAGAACAAAATATACTAATTTTCCAATTGAAAGCATAGTATAGAACCTCATATGACCATATAAATTGCTCTAGATGATACACATATATTCCTAAATAAAATAGAAAAAAAAATTCAGTTTGTTATTCAAAAGTAAATGTAACTAATATTTTGAAACCAAGAGTGTTTTTTTGAAAATATCATTAGGAATAATCCTACAATACTTCTGTTTAACTTATGCGTATAAATGGATGAATTTTCTCCAAATTTTTCTAGTAACAATGTTATTTTTTGTTCAAATTAGTATGAACTAACATATACATACTTTTTGTTATATTTTGATTAAATAAAGATACTTTTTAATATTAAAGTATTCAAATGTAACATTACTAGCACTTATAACAAGAACGAAGTTAATATCATTCTAATTAAACATAATCACACTACATTTGTTTCGAGAACAGATTTTTTTTAATGGTGATCCACTTACCTCACCATGGTGCACATCACAGATCATTTCGAAACAGAATCTATACACTCGCGTTGTACCGTTTTGACTCATAATCCAAACACTTAAGGCCAACAGTGACTTAAAACGCATCTAATAGGCATAAACTAGCAGATATTTTTGAAAATTTCTATTTTTCCCAAAGTCTACCTGTTAGCTGTTGGGTAGGCTGATAAAAATGTTCATTTAAATTTGTTTAGTATAGTTTTAACATAAAACTATGGAACAACAGTTTGATTCAAATGCCGAACCCTGAGTTCATTCTGTCTCATGTTTCGAACACCTTGATTCAAATTCCGAACAGCACGAATAAATCGTATTCAAATGCATAATTTCGCCAGATAAATTTGAGCTACTTATACTGACCACGTACTAGAGAATCATCACTACTCCCGAGATATAAAATAGACTTGAATACGCTAAAACTGAATTGCAATTGAGTGCCATTTCCTGGTAATTTGATGACATATTTCTATTTCAGTAAAACATTTCAACCAAATCGCCATACAAAAGCCGAGTGTTCGGAATATGAGTCTGTTAGAAATTTGAGACAAAACGGTATGCCAATTTTAACCTTAAAAAATATGCACCTATGTTGCCTCCACTTCTGTATGTATACGGCTTTTTGACGACATCTTATACGGGATCTTTGCACATGTAAGCAAACAAGGTGATTCCGTTATGCGTTCATTCTGGTTGTCTAGGTGCAAACGTGAACACTCAATGACACTTTCTACTGACAATTGACATATAGACAGTGAATCCGGTGGTAGGTCATTTGGCATAAAGTCGTTTGTCATAAAGCCGTTTGGCATAAAGTCGTTTGGCATAATGGTCATTTGGCATAAATTCGTTTGGCATAATGGTCGTTTGGCATAATGGTCGTTTGGCATAATAGTCGTTTGGCATAATGAGTCTGAACCCAAGAATTTCTTAAGATGACATTCGTTTTTACGTTTCTATTGAATCTTTCTGATTATAACAGGCATGTTGTGGAGTAAATTGATACAAATTGTCACTTTATTCGACAATCATATGCTCTTGAATAAACTAAAGCATATAAGGAAAGTTATTGCCAATAGTATTTTATTATTTATCTAGAAATTACCCTTCTTTCAAATATTTATTCTTCATTTGAGTTCCGCTATTGGAATACATATATGCACTGAAGATTTTGATATATTTAGTACCATTCTTTCAAACATTTTATGTTTATTTTCAAATATAAGTATAATTAAAGGTACAAAACTGTAGATTTTAGATTTAAATAAATTTCACCTTCTTTTAAATTTACATAGGCTGTTCTATGGAGCTTTATTTTTAGATGTTGTTTTGTTTCCAACAATTTATTCAACCTATTGTAATGGTTGGCAAAAAAGAGATGAATTTTATCAAAAAAGTACCATCTCTTTTAAACAAACGAAGCCAATCGCAAGACCCCAAAAACCATCAATGTCACAAACAATTTCTGTGCTTCAAATTCTGTAACCAGGAAGCTAAGCAATACACATCCCCGTAATGTATCTACATAAATTTCGCATTACGATCCAAGCCATTTCGATATTTATCGTCATTGCCACTGAGGACAAACGAGTAAAAAACGCGCTTCACAGCAAAACGCACTATGGCCGCCATTGACGTTGTTGGCTGCTGTTGTCGGTATCAGTCACCAACCTCGAACATAAACGACAGGAAATAGTACTAGAGTAACACATTCAAAATGGGCTTATCCTTTTTATTTCCTCTTTCCCATTGCATGGCTGGCGTCCTTTCTCGAAGTGAACCCGACGAAGCGAGGGCATCGCTGCGTGGATATTTCTTCCGGTACCGGTCGGCCGACCGATTGGTCTTTGCACCGCACACACAGGAAGTATACGGAAGCGAGGACACCCGTTCCTAGTAGAAGATATCAACGTTGTCGGGTGGTCGGGTGTGTCGCGGCAGGCGAAATATATGTGATCCTACGTTGTCGTGGTTCAATATCCCATCCATAAGCCTCATAGATTGAAAGCCATAATTCTGCCTCAAGAGAAACGAGTACTCGTTGTCGTGGCCGTAGACGTCGTTGCGTCCCCGGTGATGATATGGAGAAAACAGATAGTATCGAGTTGGAAATGGTTCGGCGTGATGGCTAGTAAATCTGGGCGACAAATTTTGCTCTAAACGCAGTAAGATAACGCTGCAAAGGGTACTGTGCAATTATTGTCACATTATTGATATTTCCCTCATGAGCGTTAGGTTTTTAGTGCATGATCCTTTGATAATCTATCCAATATATTTTATCCATGCATCTTGTATTCGATAGACCAGAGAATATTGAATTAACATGTTTTGTTCATTCGAATTTTTACTAGTTGAATTGTTGCTTCAGTAACTTTATTCACTTCTTTCACTTTATTCACTTCTTTTCTTTCTTTTATTTATGTCACTTGTTCCACTTCTTTCACTTCTTTCGCTTTTTTTATTTCTCTCACTTCTTTCAAAATGAAACAAATTTTATTCCAAGAAGTGTTTGAAGATTCCCAATTCGAACCCATTTACTTACGAACAATCCCCATTTCCTCACCACGAAGAGGTCATGCCTATATGCAGGAAAGCCATCCGATAGTTACGCCGAGTACCATCCTGACAAAGCCCCCAAGTAGCAATGCTATCGCCTGGCATTGCGAAAGGGTTTGATCGAATGTAATGGATGGATTGGGATAACTGTTGCCGGGGGTGAATTTGGCCGAGGAGTTCTGCCAATGGCAATTCCGATCAAGATGCCACCCACTACCGGTTCCAGTCGGTATGGATTTCGATAGCCTGGTAGAAAATGGGAAAAGCTCTCTCTGCTCTGCTGATAACCTTCAACCCACATTGCACGCACACATAGCGACATGTACGAATTGCGCTACGACAGAGAGGACCTCGCAG
>NW_018735787.1:0-14381 GCF_002204515.2 Aedes aegypti | reverse complement strand
GACATTATTTGCTATAACGAGCCTTTATAGAAGAGCACCGTCTCAATCAGTTCTTAATGCTGAGAGAAGAGATGATGCGAAGTCGACCCTGGCAAATGACCAAAGTCAAGGATTAATATCAAAATTTTGGAAGAAGTCTGTAGTCTGTCTGTCTATCGAATCAGCGTTGTGGGGTGGTAACGATTTTTGAGCCCAACAAACATCTCATTCCAAAGTGCAATCTTTTCACAAGTGTGTGAGTCCATTAGCATCAATCATTCTTCAATTTATGTGCAAACATTAGTTTCCCTCGCTTTTCCACATTTTGAGTGAAAATACACCGCACACACAATTTTGACCAGCAGCTGGAATCTGGCGATTGAATTTCTACTCATAGTCAGAAACTGGAATAATGTAGAAATGATATGGGTATTCTTAGCCGTCCTTTCCAATAGGTTCCCGATTAAAGCCACACAGAGTTGGCTCTTGTTGTAGTGCACCGAACAGAAACTGGTTTTTAGGTATATGCTGCTCAATGATTGTGATGAGCTCAACTATCAAGATCGGTTCAAGTTCGACCCTCAAGCTTTTGCCTCAGCTGACGAGGTGATGATGTCATAATCGAGAACGGCACTCACCTCCTGCCACGGAGACAATACCTATATCGCGTTGTTCAGCGAGTGACGTTACCGCCAATCACCATCACCTTCGCCATTTCGCCATCATCAGAAAGGTGAACCACACTTCTTAAGAACGAGGAACTCGTGAATGGTGATGGTGGAAAGGAGGAGAACATTGAAAAATGATGAATGAATTTTGAAGTGGTATCCATTAAGCTGCCAACGGCGCGTGCTAGGCCAGAGATTAAGTTCCCGGCCATCGCATCGGTTTGCCGTTGATGGTGATGTTTATCGAATCAGTCGTCGTCGGGTTTCGAGCGAAATTTGAATACGACCCAAATGTAATTTTGTTACAGGCTCTGTTCGTATGAGGGGGAGTCAAACGAGTGGTTCCGAACGGTTGACTCCTGCTCCTGCTGGTAGCGGCGCTTGAGGCTTATTAACGTTATTCAGAGGAGGTGACTCATCGAAACATAAAACGTTTTCGCGAGAACTGTTACCATGAGTTAAAGTAAACCATGAGATAGGACGTTCTATCAATTTGTGAACCGCATTTCCTGTTTAAATTTACTACATAAACGTATGATTACAGAATTGTTACAACTGATCTAATTCATGCACAGCATGTGATTTTTTGTATTGTTAATCTAAAATATTTCCTTATCTGAAGAAATTGTGTACTGTAATAGGACTGTATAGTATAGTCAATAAGTTCTCGCTGAACATTACTAAAGAAAATATGTAACAATGAGAGTTGTCTGTAATTTCCAGAATAAAAGTTAGACAATTTTGTCTCAAAGGTATTTTTGTTGAGACACAAGTTGCATAAAAACAATAAATTCCCTAGAAAATTGTATAAAAAAAGGATTTAAGGAGGGATTTTTAAAAGTGTTAACAATGGTATTAATGGAAGATTCTCAAGTGAGCTATATTGCTGATATATTGGAAATCCTGGATGAAACGACATGAAAATTGACCTTCACTATAGCATTAGACTGATGCAAATTTTGAAGTTGCTGCTCCCCTGTGCTTCATTGATGTCAATTATGATAAAAATCATTCTCCCAAAATTTGAAGTGATTTGGAAGAATTTTGGTTGTGCACACGCCTTCTCGTGTCAATTCTTCCCAGCTACAACTTTGCCGAAGACCACATTTTGATTGGACGTAAGAATAATTTGTTATCATTGAACACAGTTTAAATTATGCTGAGAGGATCATTCAATTACTTTCAGAGCAACACTGTTTTTTGCTGTAGAACACAGTAGCCTAGATTACTTTGATGTATTCTACCCGCCAGGAGCACCACTGTTGCCTGCCGAGCAGTTGGTTAAGCATGCAAAATGCAAACCAACTTTATGATTATGAATAGAAATTTATCCTGACGTCCCATCGAAATGTGATCTTCGGCAAAGTTGTAGCTGAAAGGATTTCACATGAGTAGAGTTTGTTCACTTTTCCATAAAATATTATGACGACGAGATAGAGGGCTGAACACAAAAGCTTGGGGTTTTCCATAGTAATCTCCATATAAACTTCAAATGGCTTGTGCACAGTCAAATTTCTTGCGAATCACTTCGAACTTTGGGAGGATACTATATACCATAATAGAAATCGTTTAAGCATAGGGGAGCTAAAATTTCAAAATTTGCATCACTGTACTATAGCATTCATAGTATTGTTTTACGAATTGAAAACAAATTAACATCTGAACTAATCAATAGCATTGATATCTGATATATGGATATATCAATTACAAGCATTAACTCCCGCTTACAAGAGTAATAACTGCCACTGAAGACATTTATTAGTTCCCTGCCCTCTAGTAGAAGTGATTCGATTTATAAATCATCCAATCCCACTCGGCCTCCAGGGAATTTTCCCGTTTCCCGGTTCAACAATAAACTTAGAGCTCCATTGACATGACATGAGAGTACGCTGCACAGTGCTTCAGTTTCCACCTTTCAAATTCTCGCGCTACCAACTGGCCGCATTTAACATGTGAATGTGATAAATGAACCCCTTTATTGTTGCCGACTTATAAGTTTGATATCTGTACACTCGTTGGTTGATTTATTCAGTAGGATGATGCACATTATTGCTCTCCAGAGTACTTACGCACGTGCCACACGTGTTTTACCTTCGAATGTCTTGTGTTTGTTTTCATGCGTCATCATTTTGCTCGGTCCCATTATAAGTCGGGCATAATTCGGCTAACTTCTTTTGATCCTACGATTTGTGATAAAGAGTTTTTTTTTCGTTTTATGGACCTTCCTTAGCCTATTGGTAACGTCCGCGGCTACAAAACAAAGTGTCTGGGTTCGAGTCCCGGTCGATCCAGAATATTTTCGTAAAGTAATGTTCCTAGACATCCTCGGGCATAGAATATCATCGTACCTGCCAAACGTTATACGAATGCGAAAATGGGGAAAGACCATAAACCACGTAGATCCTCCCCCTTATTTTGTTCATACAAAATTATGGTCTTCTTTGTAGACTTCGTAGAACTTTTCGTAGAATCGTAGACTTCTGGTAAAACTCTTTCCCTTTAAATGGTCCATATTTTGTAATAGGAGTACCTAGTGTGTGGTCTTTTGATTCCATTGCATGCACCTGTGGGGTGAGCGACGGAATCAAGATTAATCGTATTCGGCTGCGACAAGTTTTTCGTGTTCAGTCAAGGATGGGTTGCCACCTGGTGAGCTCGTTTCATACTTATGATAACACATTTTTATCGTGGAAACGTTTATGTAATTTTCAAATCAGTAGACGTCTTGTTACATGTATGTAACCCTTGACTTATTCGAAAGCCTTCACGTCGTTTCCTTCAGCCTGCCAAAGCCGAAGCACTGTGCTTCAAATGCACTTCAAAACGTCAGCCTGACCTGAGAGGCCATCGTTTGAGCTTGCTAGTTCAGATCGACACCCGACCAACCGGATCAGTCCAGAGCGTGTGCATCTCTTCAACCAACCGACGCAATGCCTCCTCCTACGAAAGCAAAGCCATATATACAAACAACTGTATTGCCCCGAAAGATTTCTCGCTATGGCCCGTTAGAAGCACCTGTTTCATAATCGATTACTTCTTCTCCAAATTCTTCTCCACGTCAATCGGTTTGCGCGCTGCACTTGCTCCGATCCGACCGGCATTCAGTCAGTCAGTCAGTCAGCAGGCGCCGCTTATTGCCATCATGTAGCGTAGCTAGCGGACGGGAGCATTCCGTTTGATAATAAAATAATGCATTCCGTCTCGTCAGTCAGCACGCACCGCGCTCTTGCTTTCAATAATGGTAGAAAATACCCCCATTACCTAGTGGATGGGTGTACAATAGGGTGGTGCACAAAAAAACTTTGTAAATCTCCCATAGTTTTGTTACAATCTTTATGAAGTGTGCTTCATACAGCCCAACCAAGCGAGTTCGTTCTTTGCGTCGCTGGATGTAGCTCAATAATAATTGAAATAAATTTATACGCTCATTTGTCTTATCAAACATCGAAATAAGTGACCTAAGGGTCAAACTATTGAAAAACAATCAACTAACTATTGAAAAACAATCAATTTTTTTTTATTGTGGTTTTGAATAATATAGCTTAACTTTTGTTCAAGCACTTTTTTTAGAAACGCCATTTTGATAGCTAAATTGTCGAACAAAGCTGTGGGAAAGAAAGGGTTAAGTTTCCTAGATCTCGCATTTTGCTCAAAATCTTGAAAAAAATGGAGTCAACTCCATCAAATTATGTCAATCCTTACAAGTTTGCTCAAAATATCCAAGTGGAACTGGTGAAATCGAATAAAGTATAGAGAAAAAAGTAATGAGGATTCTCGTATTTAAGTGATGATGAATAAAAGCATATAATCTCAAAATTACAAGAGCATAAACCTGATGAATCAAACAATAATTTATAAAAAAAATGGTTATTGGCTGGTGGTGATCAATCGATCAATTGTTCAGCTCTTAACACTGTTTGGTTTTCTAGATTTGTGCTCCTGATGATGGTACAATTTTTCGGTTCAATGTTCTGAACAGTTTCACCTTTATTATATTTGATGTAAAATGACATCATGAGAAAATAAATAAAAAAAACTAAAATTTCGTCGAAAATACGTATGTTTCAGATATCAGGATATGGACAGGATATTTCTTGTTTTTTTTTTTTCAAATTGTTTCTGAAAAAAAGTTTGTTCAGATAATACCGCCTTTCTTCAAGATTTTTATCAGGAGCTTTCTTATAGATATGACTTATAGATAGATGTTTTTTTTCTTAGAATATACCCAGGACATTCTACAGAATTTCTGATGATGCCTTTCAAAATTTCTCGATTTATTTCAATATTGAAAAGCAGAAATTTTAGAAATATTGTTTGAAATAATCTGTTCAATTAGCTCTTGACACAAATTCAAAAGGAGAATTCTTATTATTAGCGCATAATTCAATCAGTGAATGAATTCCGTTAAGGTGATTATAAAACGAAGTCAAATAATCCTAAAAAATCCAAATTCTATTCTTGGGGAAATTCAAGATTGAAAAAGATTGAAAGAAATACTCTAATCATTTTTACAAAACCCTGGAGATAAGGAGCTTCTAGGGGAAATCGTCATGGAGAAGTATTGAAGGAATATCTGTAAACATATGTTTAAGAATTTCAAGAGGAATTTCTGAGTAATCTGTGTGGAATTTCTTGAAGCCATTCTCCAAAAAAGTTCTTCAGCAATGGCTGGAATTTTACCTAGAAAAAAGTAATAGCAAAATTTCAGGATAAATTTTTTACACTTAAAAAGCATCGTGGATGATCGTAATAGTGTTGCTTCTTATATAAAAAAAAGTTGTAATCAGGTATAATCAGGAAGGGGTCCAGAATTGTCGTTTATGCCTGAAATTTGTGAAATTATGTTTGAGGTAGTTCAGTAGCCGAGCACATCTTTGTTCAATTGCTCATTTTTATCATATCAACTTGAATAAACGCTAAAAAAAGTTATCTTTCAAATATATTTCAGTAAAGTAATAAGTTTTTGTTCAGTTTATTCATACGACCTATAACATGAACTTTGCATCATGAAAATTATCGGATAAGTATCTTCTTGTACATATCGTACTAATTTCGGTTCAAATTAACCAATTGAGTGACCTGGAATTTTTCTGGAAAACGACTGGAAGGTCAGGGAAAGTCAGGGAATTTTATTTTCAAAATTGAGTCGACACCCTGTGTGAGGTGGACTTTTACCACCGGAACAGGCAGACCGTAGTGTTAATTCTTAGCCAATAGAAACAACCGCTACCGACACTGCGCGGCTATCTAGGCTGATTGGGAAAAGGAAGGTAACATTGATGATTAACTCCTGACGTGCCCAAACAGCCCTAAAGCCAATTTTGAAGATTTTTAGAAGGGAATGGGTTGGTGGCTATATTGAACTTTGTGGATCCATTGTCTCAATTTAGATGGATTTTGACGCCATCTTGGTTATAAGTAGTAGAATGAATTTTCAACAACACACAATTTTACACGATGTGTAATGTAATTTTACGACAAATCTAGCATTCACTTCATGTGCATGATTTTACGCTGAAATTTACATAGATATTTCGTTCTGTACCGTTTTGCTTCGAAATCCGGACACTTAAGCACTTTGGAGCATTAAACAGTGGTTTCGTTTATAAATTTGAAGTCTAATGAATATTTTTTTCTGCTTATTATCGAAAAAAAATATGATTTTCGCCTGTTAGTTGAGTAAAAAAAGCTTAAAATTTGGAATAAATCACTAAAAATATAGAAAAAGGAAGATGTGTTATGCTTCGAAATCCGGACACTCTTTGGAGAGTGTTTCGAAATCCGGACACTTTTGCTTCGAATTCCGGACACTTGGATATTATCATTAAAGAACATTTTTGAAAAAATACATGTAAATTAAGCATGTTAAATGTTATTTTCCTTTGGAAGTAATATTCCTATTTGTTTTGCTTTATATTAAATATCTACAAAATTACACAAACCATTTAATCAGTGTGTAACAGATCCTTGATCCTTTTAATTTTTCCGTAGACTCTTACGTTCGTTATTTTTAATTTTAATAGCTAAGTAATTGTTTATTGGTTACCAAAATTCACAGTTGTGTTTAAGTACCAATGGTGTGTGATAAATTAATATACCCGTCGTTGGGAATTCAATATGCATCAGCAATCTATTTTCGGTAGTTTAAGCTCAAAATGAAATCTAAACTCTATGCAGAACATAGAAGAATGCAATTAAAAATAAAGGCGGGTTTCAACATTTCCTTCACCTGGTATTTTTACTGTTGATATTTTTGTAGGTCTCAAATAAGTGATGCTACAATAATCGATGGTTCCTATTCTCAGCAGATAAATAAAACCATTGAATATGCTATGAGGTAATCCGTTGAGCATGTTCACTTTTAATAACCAATGAGTGGTTGTGGTTTGACGTATAAATAATTAACTTAAAATAGTATGTAGTTAACTTACTCAAATATGGTGCTTTTTTGTGGTACGCACAATTGACATATTGTGAGCGAAGTTACTGGAGCACATATACCGTGTTGATTCTAAGTGTGCGGATGATTTAAATCCCGGATACCAACCTTGAATCACCCAAAAATATTGTTTCGACACTTTTTATGCTTGGAGAATGTAGAAGACATCGTAATTATGGATTCTAGGTAAACAAATAGAATTTGGATCAAAAACACCTTGAAAAAGACCAGTTTCCGGCTTTCAAAGCGACCGGCAATTCGATGCAGCACGGTATCGTACTATTTCATTGCACAATTTGATTTCTCTGTCCATGTGGGATCGAAAATCGGAGTATCACTTTGTAGTTCAATACGTTTTTAAGATAAAGATTTACTTCACAATTTCTTCATTGTAGAACAACTATGTTTCAAAAACTGAGTTTCTCATCTAATTTTCAGAACAATTGTTAAATCATATAAAACAGGTATATGTTTATTCTCATATAAATTGTTGAAACACATTATCATATCATTATCATCATATAAATGTGTTTTGAAGTCATTCACAGTTCATCTTCACATTGGGAATTGATTTTTAAGACTGAAAACAATTTCTATTCGTTAACCATGTATGGAACTTAGCTATATAGTTCAATTACGTGTGTTTGATTAGCTTTTCTTCAAGATTAAACACTTTCACGTCATTTGAAACCACCAGGCAATAGGGAACATATCAGATTTCTATAATAAAAATATCAAGAGTTAACGGTAGTGTCCAAATTTTGTTTATTACTACTTACCAAAAGTTTTAAACATGAGCGTCCGGCATTTGAAACATATCAGAATTTTGCTTCGAAATCCGGACACCTGCAATTTGTATTAAAAACACGCAATTTATCCATTTTCAAAATAATTCCACTACATGTCTCACTTACTCGAATACAATATCAACCGTTTAGAGCATAAAACAACGTGTATAAGCTTTTGAACTTTGAATAATAAGGAAGAATAAATTCAACTGAATCTTAACCAACTGGCTAAGCAGTGCAAAAACAAGTACGTACGATGACAAGCGATTATGTTTTTCATGTTTTTCCGGTAATTTTCGCCACCTACTACGATGCCAATACATTTGAAATGTTCAATTTTAATGTATTATTTAATTGGAATGCTAACATTTACATTTGATGTTATTTTCAACAGCAGAAAATGCTGAAATTGATCAGAGTGTCCGGCTTTCGAAGCGTCCGGGAATTCGATGCAAAACGGTATATGGAATTATCGAATTTCCGGTGGAATTTCTGATGTATTTGATAGAATAATAGTTTCAGTACCCTCCTGGTACTAAAATAAAAAAAATACCTATATGATTCACCAAGCATCTTAGTTTTTTTTTATTTCAAGATCATCGATGGTACAGTGCTCCAGTACCTTTGACAGTTTGCTGTATATTGAACCGAGAAGAGTATTGAAGATTTGTTTGAAGTTTTTATTAGCGAATTAAAGGATTTTATTGAAACTGAAAAATTCAGATACGGAATTTACTACTAACTACTGCTAGCATTGTCTTACACTTTTTTGACTTCTGGGTCCCGAAGAATTTGTCCTCTTGGCACCCCTCCCCCTAATTCCGGGCCTACCCATATGGCATTGAAAAATAGCAAACAAATGTGTACATAACTCTACTGCTTTCCGTCAGATTATTCTACTCTGTTCAGCAACTTTCTTCTCTATGGTTTGAAGAATAAATTTAGACTCTAAGTCCGATCAGTTTGTACTCACATTGGCGTACTACCGGATTCTAAATTTATCCATAGTAATTTCCAGATAAACCGACATCGTCTTTAGGCCATTTTTAAATCGCCACCAAAATGGTTGAAATTTTGATAATTATCATAAAGATTGAAAGGAAGATATAGGTAGTAGATGGGATTTTCATACTGTTTTGTTTTTTAGTTTTGAACCGCCCTAGTCTACAACTGTGGGTGCACATTGCCTTTTTCACAAATAAGTTGAAGGTTTCCTCCAATACAACCCTAGTGTGGCTCTGGCGAACAAGAAATGCACTTTTGCAAGCAAGCTCAGTCACTGCCAGTCGACTCACTGGATCTACTAGGTGTGAACGAATGCAATGAAAACGAGGCGACAGTGAAGGCAAACTGCTGCTGTGACTATTGTAGACTTCATGTCGAGAGTCGAGACCCATCCGAGGGAGCCGAGAAGCCCCCAGTGAATTATGTTCGAGTTAGATAATCGCGTTCCGTGTCTGTTTTACTTTTATACTAACATCAATCGTCGTCGTAACTCCTTGTTTTACCTGACGATGTTGTGGGCGCAGTTGATGTGTAGCAACAACTCAGCCGCGGCGCCTTTCAGTGCATAAATTATGCCAGCTGGGTTGAAATGCATATCGCGTGGAATTCTCATATGAGCGTTGGATCGCTCTTTCCATATCTGTCAAACTCATCAATAAAATCAATTTCTATGTATTAGCAGATTTGTTGGATTAGTCAATTCAATGCATAGAGCCTTCCTTAACCGAGTGGTTAGAGTCCGTGGCTACAAAGCAAAGCCATGCTGAAGGGGTCTGGATTCGATTGCAGGTCGGTCCAGGATCTTTTCGTAATGGAAATTTCCTTGACTTCCCTGGGCATAGAGTATCATCGTACCTGCCACACGATATACAAAACAAATAGTCATAACCTTTCGAAATCTCAATAGATTTCTATAATTTTTGGAGTGAAAATCTCTTACTTGTAGAACATTCAAACAACCATCACATTCATAATATTTGTCTTGAGCTAGAAATCTCAAAACGAAAATTTTGTCCCACTATACTCTATAATACATATTGCTATCATCTTGACAAATTCTCGTTGGGACAGTGATTGAAATTTGAAATCGCACTAAGCAAACTTTAACTCCGCCTTGTTGAATGTTGCGTGCGGTTTTCTTCCGATTTGTGATAATGGAACCAACGTACCTACAACCCTTTTTCGTAAGCATAGTTCGTTGTTTTCCCTGCACTAGTAGCGTTGGGTGAAAGAAGAATGAATCGGAAATGAGTGAAATTAAGGCGAAATTAGTCCAAGGAAAACAACCCATTCAACAGCACGGTGGGAGATTGGCGCCCGATTGAATGGGTTGGCCGGGCCGGCAGGTGTGCTCCGATTGACTTGATTTGTACCTTGGGGTCAAATATCAACCACCACGGGGGGTGTTGAACCCTGCGGGGTTCGTAATCTATACGAGCGTGAGGGTGGAAATTGGATAATACTCTTGCTGTTTAATACACTTTACCAACTTGAATTGCGTGTCAAAATACTTCTAAATATAACGCCCATAAAACTGACTGGTTATTGATTATTTTGTAAATTTGATTCAATTTGTGTTCCTTTCTAGAACGGTAAGGTGTAAGGCTATTACAGAAGCCATAGCTTCAAATGACTGAGCTCGATTCACAATCTACCTTGAAGAATACACATTTAGGCACATTTTTGCAAATGCAATGCAACAGTTTTCTTGCTTTAAGTTTTTTTTATGATTTGTTGATAGACTTTTACTTTAAAATCAAACATCCGATTCTATGTAAATAAAAATCAAATTTTGTAATATACCGTTTCATCCAAACTAGATATGTTATCCTTTGACAGGTACGCGTGTTTCGAACTCAACTTTAAGGTCGTCTTCAGTGTCATGTTCTAAACTCGACTTCAAGTCGACTAGGCTTCCCTCTATCTCAAACTGTATCCAGTCGGATAATTTATTGGTGTATTCATGAAGGTATCTTGATAAATTGAAGAATACGGCCGGTGTTCCCTTTAGTATAGTCGCAACGCACTAGTGGTTTTTTCATCAGTTTTGCTATACACCAAATTTTTTTTTTTTGTTGACATGAGTTCAGGAGCTATTTTTATAAGTATCACTAATACACAACTCTATTTTGTTCAAAAAATGATCGATTTTGCTTAAAATTTAAGTTCTCTTGTACCTATAGAAAACCTATTGTCCATATAGTAGCACTACTATGTAATTGAGCTAGTGCTACTATAGGAACATAAATTAGAAATAGTGCTACTATAGGTCAGTGTTGCATTTGAACGCGTTCAGTTTGCGTTCCAGTTCAAACCTTTGAACGAGGGATCAAGTAGGCTTGAACATTGAGCAGTTCAAAAATGTGAACCCGTGCGAGCTGAAAATTGAACGTGAATTGGAAACTGCACAGTTAAAAATAATGAAGATTACACGTCATGTAAGCTTCATTTATGCGATGTAAACATGATGTCATATAAATTTAAGTCTGAAATCATGTAAACATGTGTCATATGTCATGTAATCACACAGGATCCTGCTGGATTTGTCATGTAATTTACATGATATATCATGTAAACATCCACGATATTCCACGCTCCAATTATGTGCATTAGATGTCTCAGAAATTTACACGTTTCGTTCAAACTGTGTGTCGTCATGGCATACACACGACATATTTCAATGCAAAAGTTTTGCAAATAATGTTAAGGAACATTTAAGGTTCCATACATGTAAAAATATTCAAATTCCAATGTAGTGTAAACTGAGGCATAGAGTAAAAATAAACCAATTTCAACTATTTTTACGACATTTCGTTTAGTTTTCAACCAAAGATGCTTGAATGTTACATGATCGTGTAAATTTAAAGTGCATTTGATTGAAAAATAAGCGATTTATCGTTGACATTTCAGTTTATTTTGATGCTCCAAATATGTGCATGAAGATAAACTTAAATTTACAACATATTCATTCAATATGGTCTGATGTGGTATTTGACGGGTTTACAACTTCATTGTTCATTTTAAAGTGAACAACATTTAAAATATTTAAATATCAATGTAGCGTAAACATAAGAGTATAGTAAAAGTAAATCAAATTCATCTATTGGTACAGCATCACGTTTAATTTTCAACTAATGCTTGAATGTTACATAATCGTGTAAATTTAAAATAAACTGAAATTTACAATATAGCAACTTAGCACACAGCTGAGTGCTTTCTAGGTTCTCGTGCAAAATTAGAACGCGTTCAGTTCACTTTTGGCTCGCGTTCAGTTTAACCCCTCTACCGACAGCTTCATTTTTTATCGCTTAAAAAATATTCGAATCGCGATAACTTTTTTGTTTCTCGATATCTTTGCACCATTTTTTCCCAAGCTGTCAAAAAACTCTTCTTGTTTAAGAATATCTGTCGATATTGACAATCGGTCATCTGGATCCGGCGATATTCCGAAATTCCTTGGGGGACCGACTCGTAGCCATAACTCACGTAGATATCTCAGCCTACAGAATTTATATCCTTTTCGGATATTCACTCATTGAAATGATACATTAATGCGAGTATATTGTGAAAAAATGAAACAATTTGGTGCAGCCGTCTTTGAGTAACGAACATTTATAATTCTAGTAGCACTTTGGACAAAAAAAGATCTAAAAACTCCAAAAAAAAAACAAACAACATCGTGAATTAACTAGTAAATTTGAACTCGCTATCCATCAGTTAATCTTAGTAAATTTGTAGGAACTAGAATAACGGATAGGTGAGATATTCCAATTTGTATAAACCTTAAACACGAGTCACTATTGTCTGATTTTAGGTTAGCCTTGATCGTAGATTTGTACGGCCATTACGTGTATCAACACTACTATAACGCTTAAAACGGTACTGAGTTTCTTAATCTATTACTTGAATACTTATAACCTAATATCGACTATTTACTATAGCCATTGAATTGGAATTGGAAGCACATAAATTGAAAAAGATCCAAACCCGTAGGAATTTTACAAACGTAAGTAACATGAAATTTGTACAATTAAGCAATGCTTATAATTAAATAAATTACAGGAGAATTTTAATCTCCGAAGAATAAATATGGGATTAAAATCACGGAATCGAGTTTCCTTACACAGCTCAAGCAACACCACTAGATTTCTTATCATTTGACAGATACGCGTATTTCGACTTCAACTGTAAGGCCGTCTTCAGTGTCGTGTACTAGACTCGACGTGAGTTTTCGGAGTTTTCATATATTTTACCCAAAACCAAGATAAAAAGCTGTCAGATGATGGAAAAATAATGCCGCTGGGTTTATTTTATCGATTTCATACGAATATTTGTTCTAAGCTATGCGGCTATTGGCACATAGACCCTACATACATTTGTATACGAATCTTAACCTAAAAAAAAGGTTGGGCGGATGCTTGATGTCGAAGGTCCAACGATCTCGCTAGCGTTTTTCAGCGCGCAATCGGAGTATTTTTTTCTCTCTTTATTTATATATTTGTTCTAAGCTATTTTTTTTTTTTTTGTTTTTTACAAGGGGGAAATCTGCAAACAGATCCACTGAGAAGATAACTCAGGGAATGCGGGGATGACGCACCAACGACGACCCGCTAAAACCAGCCTATGCACTGTGCATGAGCAATTCATTTAATGGAGGACCAATCTGTCAAAAGCGCTTAGAACGAACAGAACCTAAAGCGGTTGGAAAGCACGTACAGGATAATGTGCTTAAGAGTAGCAAGTGCATACCGGACGGTATCTAAAGAGGCCGTGTGCATCATAGCCGGGATGACGCCCATCGGGCTCATCATCAAGGAAGATGTTCAATGCTTCAACCAAAGGGGTACCAGAGGAGTCCGACACGTGTAAAGAGGAAACGCTCAGAAGCTGGCAGCAGGAATGGGATAACTCCACTAAGGGTAGATGGACCCATCGACTAATACCAAATGTGTCAGATTGGTATGGTAGAAGCCATGGGAAGTGAACTTCCACCTGACGCAGTTTCTGTCAGGACATGGTTGCTATAGACAGTACCTGCATAGGTTCGGGCACTCAGAATCTCCTGCGTGCCCCAATTGTGCTGGTGTAGAGGAAACAGCGGAGCATGTCGTGTTCGATTGCCCCCGTTTCATTGTTGTGAGAGGTCGCATGCTCACTACATGCGGAGGGGACACGTCCCCCGACATATTATAGAGAGAATGTGTGCGGATGCCGAGTGCTGGAATGCAGTAACTACGGCTGTCACTCACATTATGTTAGAATTGCAGCGTCTATGGCGCGCCGACCAAGAGTTGGCTGCAGAGGATTAGCCCTGCCGAGGCTGGTCCCTTGTAACATTGTTTAAGTCGGCTAGGAGAAGCAGTTTGCCTAGGCTACTTCTGCTACACGTGTTGTGCTATATGCACTGGTCCCTTCCCGAAGAAATACCGTAAGGTGGTTCCGGGGAGATGAGGTCTGAGTCCAAGGGTCATGTCGATGCACTGTTCACCACTTGAGCAATTC
>NW_018735786.1:0-25758 GCF_002204515.2 Aedes aegypti | reverse complement strand
AGAGATCAAGCATTTTGATACTTGGACTGTTCACTAATCCAAAGTCTTACCTGAAAGTTGTTAAACGTTCAATTCAGATTCAAAAAAAAAAAACAATAACAACTTTTATTGAAGTTTAAACAAGCTAACGACATCATGTAAGTAATAAAGGAATGCCGGCCGGGAATCGAACCCGGGCCGCCCGCGTGGCAGGCGAGCATCTACCACTGAACCACCGATGCTTGTGTCAAACTAGGTGATGTGTCCACTAACGAGATTGATGCTTTACTTAACTATTCTAAATGCTCTGCGCTCGATGACCTCGAGTTGCTCATTGCTAGAGTGCGCTACTGCAATTGCTGCATCAATCATTTCAAAACTACAATCATTAGAAAAGCATTTCCTCAAATCCGCCAAAAAAAATGATGACGTCGTCTCTTACTAGGTAGATTTTCGAACTGGCGACAATGTTCATCGTCGACGGGGTCGTCGATGGAATCAGCTGATGCAAACAAATTAATTAAAAAGCGAAAATGATTAAATTTGCGGCATATTCCGCCCGTCTTACGGTGACTGCGCCTGAGCCAGGCGTGCGAAATGCAATATCCTCTTCTTCGGCAGCCGGGCTCATCAATTGAAACCGGAAGAAGGGTTCAATTTTGCGCACGTCTGCTGCCAGCAGCACCGGCTCGCAATTCGATAGGTACCTAGGTGCCTACCTTATGTACATCACAGCCGACTGAAGAGCTGTTCATGGACGTAGCAAGGATCTGCATCAGACTAAACTATAAAGATCTTGGAAAACTTCGGATTGAAAAAAGTCTAAAAATAAATTGGTGACCCATTGATCGGCAGCCTAGACAGTTATTGATTGAAACATGTATAAGAATTTCTTACAGTTTATCCAAGAATTCCCTAATAGATTTCACCTGCATTTCTCACTGGAATTACTCCTGAATTTTCCCAGGCATCTCGCAAGTATTCCTCCAAGAATTTTCTCCGGAATTTGTATAGGTATTTTTGCTAGAATTTGTTCTTATAAAATTGAATTGATTCCTTCGAAGATACAAGGCATAAATTCCTGAGTTTTGTACTAAGATTTTATTTGTGTTTTTTTTAATGGCCAAATTATATACGTTTAACGGTCTGTCCAAAATATATACATTGATCACCATATTCTCATTATGAGAAATATAAAGTACACCTGTTTCGTAAAGGTAATTCATCAGAAATCCCTAGAAAGTTTCTGGTGACAGTACTGGAATTCCGATGACAATCCAGGAATTATGATAATTATGATAATAGCCTTGTAAGGATTCTGTTGAGTATTCTGGATGGACTCTGTTGAGTATCCTAAAAGCAGTCTGTTGAGAATCCTAGAAGGATGTGAAGAAATTTTAAAAGCATTGTGATGAGAATCACGGAAGAATTCTGATGAGAACCATAGATCTAGTCTGAAGAGAAAAAAAGGAAAGGAACTCATATGAAACTGTAAAGATTCTGATGAGAATCGGGAACGATTTTGATGAGTATCCTGGAGAAATCTGGAGAGTATACTGGAAGGATTCTGATGAGAATCCAGGAACTATTCTGGGAAAATTCCCCAAACGATTCTGATGAGAGTTCGGCATCGATGCTGATGAAATATTGGAAGGATTCTGGTGAGAATCGTGAGAGGATTCTGATGAGAATTTTGGAAGGATTATGATGGGAAGATTTTTTGATGCCAACCTTACGAGAATTGTACAAACATCCCGAGACGATTCTGATAAAAATCACGAGAAAATTCAGTTGAGAATGCTGTGAGGATTCTGAGGAGAATCTTGAAAGGCTCCTGAGAAGCCTGAGAAAATTTTAATGATAATCCTCGGTTTTAAGGAGAATTAAAAAAAATCAAATGAAAAAATAGCGTCAATTTGGTGTGAATTCGGAGAGGATGCCGGTGAAATACATGAGTGGATTTCGAAGAGAGACCTTAAAGGATTCTGACGCGAGTCCCAAGAGGATTGTGATGTGAGTCTAAGAGGAATCTAATGTAAATCTGCAAAGAATCCCATGTAAATCCTACGATGTATCTGAAGGGAATCCAGCGAGAATTCTTATAAGAATCGTAAATAGGTTCTGATGAGAATCATGCGAAGAATCCTACGTGAATCCTGTGAGTTATCCAATGAGAATCCTGAGAAGAATTTTGTAAAGATTCTGAGAGAATCATCAGAACTATCTAGGATTCTCACCCTTCCATCCATGATTCTTCTCAATTGAACCAACATTTCAAAAATAAATCATGGAACTTTGTTACTGAACGTTTCAGTACAATGATTGAATGTATTCAAAATACTCTAATTTACTTTATCTAAAACTATTTGATTTTATCTTCACGAAACAATTGAATTTTATATTCTTCGTGATGAGAATTTTCTTTAAGTCGTCATTTATGTGGCAATTCATTTTTCCTTAAGGTGAAGATGAATCGAAGCCAAACTTAAAATTTTTCAAGAGCACAATATTGGAAAACTAAACATTTTGTTAAAGCTGGAAACTTAATCGATTGGTCACTCACTGGTGGTGACCAATCGATTAAGTTTTCATCTTAAACGGGTGTTTGGTCCTCCAGACTTGTGCTCTTGAAAATTTGAGGTTTGGCTTCGATTCATCTTCACCTTAAAGATATGAATTCAAATTCCGGAACCAAATACCGGGGCTACTAAACAAAATCCAACATGACTCCTATAGGTCCAGAATGTACCAACTTTGCATCTAAAAGTTTCAATTTGCTAAAACAATTTATTTAATGTTTCGCACAACAGATGTTTTTTTAATGCTACCCGACTAAGGGTACATAACAAAATTATATCAGCATATGTTATTATGTTATAAGTTTTTTTCGAACATAGGTTGTTACAAACTTGATGCAGGATGTTGTAAAATAACTAAAATTATAACAAAAAGTGTATGAATAGTAACATAAACATAACAAAATGTGTTTTAATTGATATCAAAAACAATCAACAGTTATAATGTTTGATACAAAGTATCAAAATTATAATACTGTTCCATATACGATAATATTGTATATTATTGAAATGCAAAACTATCTATTATTTTGTCATAAAGTTGTTAAAAATGAACAAAAAAATATCTTAAAGGGAAATAAAACACATTATGTTATATTTCTGTTTTATTATGTTCTATGGATAACGAAGCCTAACAAAATTATATCATAATATGATATGCATATCACATTCTTATAAAATTTTATTATATTTTTGTTACAAGCCTCTAGTCGGGTAAACATCGGTCTTTCGGAATCAAAAACGAAGTTCTGAAAATGGACTGACCAGAAAGGCTTCCGAAGGTCATCTTTTATCGAGTAAATATGATTTTATATGACAAAGTATGGAATCAACATTTGATGTGGGTTGGTTCTCCAGGTTTCATACTAAGACTTCATTACACATTTCGAATGTATTTATGTGAAAGTATATGTATCAATGTCTTCGAGCTTATGTGAAAATTTTTAAACCAAAATGGTTCAAAAATTCCACAATAAGCTCGCTAGCTTGATAGATATACTTTCACATAAATACATTGGAAATGCATTGAAATTTTATACAAGAATCATGATTGCATGAAAAATATAAATTCCGCTCCAGTGCACTATTTGGAATGAAGAACCTGGAAGACCTCAGGTCCTACCACAAGGGCAAAATTGCAGCTCAATCGGTGAAACTATATTTTAGCACCACCCGTTCAAAGTTGGTATGGGATTTACTATTGGAAAACATAATTGTGCAAAGAAAAATCGCCAGAAGGCGGACATTGATCTCTAAAAAAAAATTAACACAGACCTCGACATGTATTTTTACGATTAACAACATTGTCCAAAACAATCCAATGCTTGTGAAAAAAAAAAGATATTAGGCATAGACTATAATTTTGCTTAATTTTGTCATTATTGTTTTTCCTTTACGTGTTAATCGACGTTACCTTGCCAATAGGTTATTATATTTTGCAAACTTCTTTCAAAAAGCTCAAAAGGTATTTCTAGAGAAAGTCCAAATATATTTAAGGCTAACTACTTTGAAGAATCCCTTCAAAAATTTCTTGGAAAAACCTAAGGCAATGAAATTCTTAGCGATGTTCTTAGTTAAATTCCTGATCGAATCCTTGACAAATTGATAGAAGTGCTTAGAATGATCATAAAGGATTGATTTTGGTGTAGAGTCTGTGAAAAACTCATAAAAAAAATAGTAAATTTTATGGAAGAATTTCTGAAAGAGTTCTTAGAGAAGTTCTCAGAGATATCCCTGAACAATTTTTTGATTAGTCTACAATTGAATTTCATCAAGATTTGTAAACAAAAATCAGAAAAAAAAAACGTTTGAAAAAAAAATTGAAGGGTTATTCATGAATTCAAAAGAGAATCAGGAGCAATCGTGAGGAGTTACTAATGTTATCTTATGACAACGTCCCATGCCTCCCTGACTACGCCCATGGAACTGTTATGAGGATAATGAAGACACACCGTTCGGTTCAGAGGGATATCGAATATCGGCTACTGCTGACGTCGTCATGAATGTCGTGTGCCGTTCTACAAGCATCGCCGCTGAGTCAGATTCGTCAAATTACTTCAAATCCGGAGAAGGAAGGGGTTAATGAATTTATCATATTTTCATGGTTGGCGATTGATGTACGATTTTTCCCTTGATGAAGATGGAGAACATGGTAGTTGTAATGCTTCACCGAACTTGATCCGGTTGTATGCATGAGATTTCTAGAGGAAATAAAGTTTCCTCATTTGTTCTTTATACGAAAGCTGTAGGGTCGGTGTTCCCTTAGTGGACGGTTCCCTATAGTCGCACTAGAGGCTTTTTACGGCCGTTACGCTGGTAAATGCCGTAACCAAAAATAATTTTTGACATGAAGATCAGTAGCTATTTATCTAAGTACCATTGACACACAGCTCGATTTTGTTCAAAAAATGATCGAAATAAATAGTTTTGCTTAAAATTTTAGCTCCCTTGCACCTATAGTTAACCTATTGTTCCTATAGTAGCACTATTAAGAGAAACTATTTTGTTATTAAACAAAATAGTTGATAAATTAGGAACTTTTTTACATCAATCGAACGCTTTTGATCCACACTTAAAAGGAAAAATATAAAAATTTTGTAAAAATACGGTTTTGATTTGTGTTTTGCCTATTCCGTGAGGCTAGTGCTACTATAGGAACAGAAATTAGGAATAGTGCTACTATAGGCACATGTGTTCCTATAGTGACACAAGCGATAATAAATACAACAACATGAGTTTTCTTAAGTTTCATATTTTTCCACAAAGCCAAGATAAAAAGCTTTCAGATGATCTAAAAATAATTCGGCAGGCTTTATTTTTCGATTTTATACGAATATTTGTTCTTAGCTATGCGGCTATTGGTACATCGACCCTACTCACTCGCTTCAAAATATTACATGGGAATCTGTATAGCAGATATGTCATTACATACGAATTTGGTGCGTAAAAACTGCAATTGTGGAATCGACCATCACGGATTTATGGCCAAATTTTGGCCAACTTTTCATACACTTATATGAACAAAGTCCAACTTTTATGCCGATTAGACTACCTTCCTGAGGGGTAGCAACTATTTAATTTTTTTTCTATATAGTGCTACCCTAGCAAATAGTTATACGATTCCTTTCAATAATGATTGTAAAGATTTTGTTTTATATCCAACAGTATCAACGAGACACATTTATGAAAGTAAGTAAAAATACAGATTTTGTCCAATCGGCACAAAAATTGGTCTTTTTGCATGTCATAAGTGAATATACGTACATTTCAGCAAGACTTGGTCTTAATCCGTGATGATCGATTACTCGTGGAGTAAAAATACCATAACAAGAATTACAACATGGATTCCTTATATAAATTCTCCAAGTTTCTTCCATGAACTTTCCTAAAAAATCCTTCAAAGCTTTCTCCTATAATTGTTATGAGGATTCATGCGTGGATTCAAGGAGTATATTCTGGGATTCCTGCAAGAATTCTTCGAGGAAAGCATTACTCTCCATTAATTCCTTCCTCTAAGAATTCTTCTTAGAATTTCTCCAGGAATCGCTCCAAGGTTTTTCACAGACGTGACTTCAAGGAATTATCCGAATTAGCTTCAAGGGATTCACTACAATGATCTTATTGTTTTCCTATTGGAAAAAATGCAAGGTAGGTATTCCAAGAATATCTCCATGAATCCTTCCTGCATTCTTATGAGAGTTTTTTCAAACGTGAATTGCATATATTCTCGATTTTAAAGCTTGACATAAAAAATTGTGGAAGAAATATAAAGAAATGGTTAACCAGGAGGGTAGGTAAACCCTTTTTTAGGAATCGATGGCTACCGCTTTGTTATATTAGCGTGAAATAATTTAAAAGACATGATTGACCGGATACCTGTGATATGAGAATTTCTTTAGGTTATCAAGAATTCTTACAATTCAAGCGTGTGCTAGTAATAAGGATAAGGGCGTGAGTCGCATGATCGATTTCTCTTCATCGATCTTCTCTTCTGTAAATAAAGACATACAAGATGCGGGTTTGTTAGCATTTTTTCACTTCAAACCGCTTGACAGCTATGCGATCTTGCGTCCCGGGGTGAAAAAATGCTGATAAACTTGCGTCTTTTCACCTTTATTCACAGAAGAGAGGATCGATGAAGAGAAATCGATCATGCGACTTACGCCCTTATTCTAGCACACGCATATCTTCAAGCATTGATCCAGCAATTCTATCAGGGACTTAGGGATTCCTCCACAAAAAAGTTTAAGTATTCTTCTAGGGATTTACCCAATAATTTCACGAGCTTTTTCAAATATTCCTCTAGAAACTTCTACGAGGAATTGCTGAAAATTTTCCATGAATGCTTCAAAAGCATTTTTAAGGCTATGTAGCCCGTCATTCGTTTTGGCACCAATGATGACTTTTCAGCATGCATTTCAAAGTGATAAAACTCAGTCTTGATAGTTTATATTGACTAGAAAAAGTATTACTGTACGAGCTTACATGCAGAAAGTATGCTGATACTTTTTCAGCTGTGTCAGTGCAATACCAACTGATTTTCTTTGATTCAAAATCGTAAGATGAATTAGCAACAATCATCAACAACGCGTACAAATTTCAATGACGGCCTACTTCGCCTTAAGGCTAAGTAGTAATTCATGTAATAAGTATCTGAATTTATTGTTCCCAACGTTACACAATTAAAGTACCTGCCACCGCTTTCGATCGAACTCACGATCTCTGCATCCACAAGTCTCGACGCTGTCCTTCCTGCCACCACAGTATATATCGAAAGGCAAAGAAAACACACCGTTTTGTTCTACATGGAAAACAATACATACAATATTTTATAATGATCTTCAAAGATGTTATAGCCATGCTTACACCACATCATCAGGCTGTAAAAGGGTGTGAAGCTTCAAAACGCAATGTTTACATCCAGCAAGTTGTGTAGATGCGCCACAAGTTGTTGTTTTACAGCTTACTGCTGTATGCTCTCTGTATAACTGACAACAAAGCGCTTTTTAATTATATATTCAGCAGCATAACAAATCATATTGTATAGAAGCAGCCGGATTAATGATGGGGAGTTTTATTCCACATCAATAGGTTGCTATATTTTACGGTGTTGAGTTACAGCTGAGTGAAAGCACCAAAGCGATAACCGACGACATTTTTTAAGCTTAGAATGCAGCTGCAAAACGTTTGCGTTACAGCTGTATTAACGCTGTTTGTTCTATTTTTGACAGCTTTCATTTTTTTGCTGCGTTCGCTGCTTCAATTCAACTGTTATACAGCACAAAGCAAATAATCTTGGCTTATAGCGCTAAAATTGTTGGGAGAAATGTTCAAGAAATTTTCTACAGCGAGTAACGTGTGAAGCGCCATACTTTCTCAACTGCGTACTGTGATTTAATAAAAATTGATTTTCTTGACCATTTCTTGCAAGGAATTTCCCACGCATGAAGGAAGGCGATTACTTTTCTTTTCAGATACATAGTTCCCATTATTATATTGTGCTTTGCTTTGATAAATGGATTATTGGGAAGGTTGATAAATGGATTATTGCCGAAAGTATCGAAGGTCACCAAGCAGTGGTTCCAAATATGTTTCTAAGCAAATTGATCCATACCCAAAGTTCTTCAAATGTACATTTACGCGACAAATTACCTGTTTTATCTATCCAAATGCAGATTTGCACTTGATTACATCATTGCCACAATTAATTATAATCGAACAAGCCTATTCAAATGGCTGACATACTTTTACAAATGTTTTACAAGCAAGTTTTTCGTGAAACAAATAAAACAATCAAACTAGCAACCCTGCTGAGAGCACATGCTTTAGATAAAACGTAAACATTTTCGTTGGCGCGAAACCGATTCACTGCCTTTCTTGCCCGCCAACGGCGAAAACAAAGGGTTTGACGTTTCCGCACTTATGAACCCGCCCGCACTTCTGAAGTGCGGGGTTCAATAAGATGGGAACTGCGCAATACATTCTTAAGCTAAGTATGCTGTTCCGCTCAAGAAAAGTAAATTTTCTGCGGAAGAAATGGTCAAGAAATTTTCTACAGTGAGCTCCATTTGAAATGACATTTCGTTTCAACTGCGTACTGCGATCAAAGAAAAATGCTTTTCTTGACCATTTCTTGCAAGAAATTTCCCACGCATCGAGATAGGCGATTACTTTTCTGTTGAAGTGCATACTTCGCTTTAAGGAGTTTTTCACGCTTTTAACTGGTTCATCTCCGAACTGCTATTAACTTTGAGCTCTATAGTTAACACAAACTTCCAACACTTTTTGGTCGCGCTTTTGTATTCTGTACAACATATGAGGGATAAAAACCAACCATTTTCGTGCACAACTTCAAACGTGGCGATGGTCATTCACGTGACAGACGTGTATTTTCCATTTTTATGTTCACCCGTTTTTGATGTTGTGGTATTCCATATTCAATAGGTATAGTAGAGTATTCACATCAGCAGCCGTTGAAATATATTGCAACATTCTCGCCGTTAAATGGGAAGTTGTCTGACTCCATGGCTTTAGAAGCCGGCTCTCTTTGAACAATCACTTCATCCTTAATAATATTTTCACAAGTTCCATCTCCAGATGCCCGACCTGTGTCATCAAATTCTTGTACTCGAATGATTTTAACTTGAGAATCGATCTTTCGTTGTATCTGCAACTTATTCAGGTAGTATCAAATAAAAAACTGAACTCTAACCAACTTTCAGGATCACAACAATTTCTCGTAAATTTCTAGATACTCATCTTTTATAATCCATTCAATCTAAAATTCAATAAAATATTACTTGCTTATTTTTTCATTAACGTGATAACTCCGGCCTTATTTATCTCGAGCTTAATGCCTTAATTTCACTTCCGAAGTAAGTCGATCGTAACCTTAGTTATCTCAGCTGAAAGTCTCTTTTATAAAAATAATAATAATAACTGTAACCTTAACGGCATAAGTGACTATACCGGAATTGAGATACAATCCTAGATTTTTGGTATGAGGGATATGTGCTCTACCACTACACCAGGCCAGTCCCCAAAGATCACTGTTCCGTATTTCTGATTCGTTTTATATGTAGTGTTTACTTATCCAGTTTCAGAGAGTGAATTTCGTTAACACTCTAGAATCTAGATAAACAAAATAAACTTCTTGGTGAGTTTTTCTTAAACACTACAGATTCCAACCTTTCCTGTTGTCCCGACATACCATTTCACTCTATCTACACGATTCTCATTACGCATCAGATAACATTATCGACTTTTCTCAGACAATTATCATTACCTGTCTCTGGAACGACTGAGAGATGGTGAAAATGCTCCATACTCACGCATCTGGAGTGCAAATCGTCACGAAACGCACATATACATGCACATTTGTTCTATATATGGTAACTTCCTTGCGACGATGCTCAGACGTCAAAGTCAGTTTGACATCTTGTCTTGAATCTTCGAGGGCTTCTTAGTTGGAATATTTTTCAACCAGCGAACATCCAAGCATCGAGTCATTCCATGTAGCGAACCCCCACCGAGCGAATTCCCACTGTGCACATCCTATTTCGTTCCGGGTTATCTTGTAGTACACCCCCTATTATTTTCGAATAGTTTCCATTACACACCAATTTTTTCAGAGGGTTTCCAATACACACCTTATTTTATCAGGTGGTTTCACTACATACCCTATTTTTTTCAAGTCGTTTTCTTTACAAACCCTATTTTCTGAGGGTTTGTCATTACACACCCTGTTTTGCATCCGGTGGTTTTCATTACTTTTTCCTGGGTTTATTTTTCATCAGGTGGTTTTCATTACCTTTTTTTTGGGTGTTTTTCATTACACACCATTTTTTTTTCGGGTGGTTTTTTATTACACCCCATTTTTCCAGGTGGTTTTCATAACGCACCCTATTTTTATCTGGTGGTTTACATTACCCACAATATTTATTTTCCCGGGTTGTTTTTTATTACGCCCCCCTTTTTCAGATGGTTTTCATTACACACCCTATTTTTCCTCGGGTGGTTTTCATTACAAACCCTATTTTTGCTTTCCCGGGTTGGTTTTCATTACACACGCCTATTTAATTTTCCCGGGTGGGTTTTCATTACACGACTAATTTTTTCCCGGGTGGTTTTTCATTACGTTTCACCCTATTTTGTTCGACCCGGTGGTTTTCATCTGAGCAGAGACTCTGCGAAGAAGGAAAAAAGTATCAACGTCATGGATGCAGCCCCAGATTTCCTCTCTCACGAAACGTCAAAAAGGCCAGCCCACCGTTTTTATGGCTGAAAAAGTGGAAAAGTATTGGTGTTTCAAGTAAATTGTTATTAAAAGCCCTCAGTCCAGCTGGAGCAGTTTTTTCCCAACGTTCTGATAATCCTGAAGCCAGAATTAATTATTTCCTAGATTGTCTGCTACGTTTGCTGGCATGAAATTACACTCAAACGGCTCATTTATGATTCGATGTGAACAAACTCAATCATTTTTTGCTGAGAGGTTCATGTGAAGGTTTGAACGGCTTGCGCATAATTGTTATAAACACAAAGTGGAATAAGAAAAAACTCAGCAATCACAGAAAAAGAAGACCGGCTTCGCGAGTCTCGTCTCAGGTTTCATTACGCACCCATTTTTTTTCCCCGGTGGTTTTCATTACACACCCTATTTTTTCCCGGTGGTTTTTTATTACACACCCTATTTTTTTTCCGGGTGGTTTTCATTACACACCCTATTTTTTCCCGGATTGGTTTTTCATTACGCACCCTATTTGTCCCGGGTGGTTTTCATTACCACACCCAATTTGTTTGGGAAGGTTTTCATTACACTTCCATTTACTCTACCAGGGTGGTTTCTTTACGCACCACAGGTTTTCTCATTACACTTTTCCATCGGTCGTTTTCGTTGCACACTGCACCTTACACACTCAATCACAATTTGCTAGCTGTATCACCATGTTTATGAACCGCTCCTTCAATTGAACTGCCATTCGAGTGGATTCTTCACACCTGGCTTACCAATAAGCAATGTCAATAATAAGCTCCTGGCAGGATCGCCAATGTAAATAATCGACAATCCCAAATTGGGAGGACTGTCAGCCATCTTATAACAGTGTGAAGAATCACCACACAGCAAAAAAAGTTGTTGAATATTACATCGAAACTGCTGCAACCAAGTCATTCCCTCGGTTGTGTGTAATTTACACAGCCCGACGTACTCGCGGGCTATTGGTGTAATGAAAGCGACCGATGTAATTTTCCCGATGTAATATATTCGATGTTACAAATACGATGTAATCGATGCGGTGTAATATGAAAACTATGTAATCTTAGCGATCCCGAATCCCCCGTGCGAAAATAAAGCGATCCCAAATTCTGCTCAATGGTTGATTAAATTGCTTTTTAATCTTTTTTTCGCTTTTTATATGTTTATTGATGTTAAATTCGGGTTCAAAATTTTTGGGAATCGATTTAAAAGCAATTTACATCAACCATTGAAGGGAATTTGATGGTAGTAAGATAAGATATGTTTTCAAACAAAAAAATAAGTTTACATTATTTATTCTATTTTTATTGAATTAAAAACGTTTAAATAATGCAGTATAACGACTGGAGCGCTTCAGGTGATAGTCCGAGAACCCGCAGTGGACAGAGATTAAATTCAAGCCTGCAGGCTCTTCAGGTAGAGATTAGTTTCCTTCAGCCAACAGTGAAATAAATCGCAGAGCTCGTTCAACTTTTTCGTGCCGATCTAAAAAAAAAAACAAAATAATATATTATTGAATTGTACATATACATATATAAAATTAAATATACTACAATAGATCGATATATAATAAACATTCGAGGTAGTTGTTTAAACGGAAGTTCTATTCGAATGTTTACGGAAATATGAGTTTTCAAAGTTTTTTCTTTGCTTTGGGGACTCTTAGATGCAAAGATTCAACAAACCCTCTGGCAAATTTTAAAAAATTCTCCTGTGGTGTTTTGGAAATTCTTGAATTTCGTCGTCTACTTGCAGGTATTTCGCAAGGGATTTATCTTTGGGCATTTGGCTTGAAATCGTTCCAGGTTATTTTTTCTGAAAAACACTTCGGGAACTCTACTACATTTCTCTTCCTTCTTCTCCTGAAATTCTAAATCTAAAAATAATTTTAATATTCTCAAAGACTCTCAAAATTCCTAGAAATCTTTAGTTTTCACCGTAAATGTATAAACAACTTTTAATATTTTAAAAAGACGCAAATGTTAATCTAGAAATATCAGTCTTCTCGCATGATTCGTTAAAAGCTTTGAAATTAATTTTTGGTTTTCTACGACAGTTTTTTAAATCTGCAGTCTTCATTAACTATTTTAAATGTTCTAAATTCATTTGATAAGTTATAAAGATACTGGTGTTAAGGAGTTGTTTTTTTATATTTATCATAAAGATCCTCGTGAATTTCCCAAAGGAATACCTTATAGCTTTTATCGGGAGATTTGTGCTTTTTTCCATGAGCTTCTTATAAATTACATGATGGTTTTTTTCCTGACATTTATAGAATTCCTTCAATATTTTCCACAAAAACTTGCTTTTGACTTTTCCCGCAATTCTTTCAGAAACTTTTCTAGATGTTCCACGAGTTTCTCATATATGTTTAATGTACTTTTATCAAATTGAATTTATATGAATATTAATTTATGAAACATTTCTGTTATTCATCCAATGTTTTTCTGGATTTAATTATGTAATTCGAACCTAAAGTTACTTTTAGAGTTGTTCTTCTAGAATTTATCTAAAATTTTTTAATGAAATTGTTCCACCTAGAATAAATAAAGTAGGGAAAGTGTACCAGTTATGACCATAGTTTTTCCCTATTTGGCCATATGTGAAATTTCGATGACTTTCGCATTTTTAATCTTTTTGAATGTTTTAACACCAAGATATATCTTATATCTTACTGCTAAAACACACAAAACTTTTCAAAATGTGGAGACATTCAAGTTATCACGTATAGCGAAATAGGGAACCACTATGGCCATAACTGGTACACCTACTCTATTTAGGATTTTTTTGTTTTCTCCATAATAGAATAGAGGAGTTTTTTTTCAATCCTGTCAAGCGTTCCTTTTGGAACCCATCCATGTGTTTGTTCCTTTTCAGGTTGTATAGCGATTTAAAAATCACCAGGTTTTCGTTAGCTTGATCGAAAAAACAAATTTTTCCTAAGTATAGCACAATTTCATTGCTTTTCAATATCTTAATTATCACTTTATAAATGATTATAGTTTATAAACTAACTGCATGACTAAAACCAAGATCAGTCCAGCATCCTACAAAGTTTTTTAAGGATACAAAGACTATATGAACAATTTATAGATATTAGAAATACGAATCCTTCAGAATATTGTATTTATAAATCTATATTCTTGAACATCCAGAAATAATGTTTTACGATTTCTCCAATAACACAATTTACTTTGAGGAGAGGAGAGTGTAGTCTGAAAAATATAAAAAATATGACCGCGTGGATTATGGACGGACAACTTATAATCTTGCCACGAATATTACAAAACACAGATACTGGTGACTTACTGACCCAGGAATATGAATCAGCGGAAATTAGAACTTTCCTCCAATTTCTCCTGTAATTACTTGAGAAGCTCCTTGTTAAATTTGTTCTAGAGATCTTGATGATTTTTCTTCAAGGAACTAATGAGACATGCTTTCTTTAATTATTCCGAAAGCATCTTCAAGATTTGTTTTTGGAATTTTTCAAGAATACCTTTAGGATTTCTTCTAAGAGTTCCCTTATGAATTGCTTAAAAAGATTTTTTTGAATTTACTCAGAATTTGAGGGATTTTTTCAGGGATTCCCCAGGATTTTTACAAAGATTTTATTTTAATTTTATTTTTCTTTATTTTTCCACAGGGCTTCAGTTTTTTTCTGGAGCTCGATGTAAAATTGCTTTCGAACTTGATCAAGATATTATATTTAATTTCTTTCTTTATCTTTATTTGAGTGGCTTTTCGCCCTTGGCGAGTTCGCCAAAAGGTTTTTCGTTTATTAATTCTTCTCAAATTCCCAGCAATTCTTTCAGGAGTTCCTCTTGAAATTTTCCCTAGTAATTCCTTTTGGATTTTTTTTTCACAATTCAATTAAGGGATTTTTTTGAATACCTCCAGGAATCCATTCATAGTTTTTTTTTAATTCAAGATACGAGAAATTGTTTGAATAGGTTTTTCATACAATACCCTGCAAGTTTTTTTTATTTCTTCCAGGAGCAAGTCCATTACATATTTTGTATGAAAATTTTCTTGAAGTCTAATTGTTAATACCTTATGAAATTGCTTAACTGTTTTGGAGAATACGAACTAAAACTACTCATTATCAAATATTTTCAGAAATCCCAGATATAATTCAGAAAATAAATATAATTCATGCTTTCAAAAAACGACCACACTGGACCCACATAAAAGAAGGAGAAACCAAACAAAGATATTTTTTATAAACATTTCTCAGATAATCCAACTAGACGTTTCTGTAAAGATATTTCGTAGAGCTTTTTTAAATTCCTCTTGACATAACGATAAGTATTACAATATGTTTTTGCATGATCTTCTCTTATTTCACCATCGGGTATTTGACCTAAGATTCGTTCAGATATTACCTCGAAAATTTCTTCAGGAGATCATTCCAATGTTTTTATTTACAGAGCTCCCAAGCAAATCCTTCAAAATTTTCGTTTCAAGATACCTTTGGGAATTAAGATCCTTCTTTAGAGCAGTGATGATGTGCTATAGCCATGCTGAAGGTAACTGGGTTTGATTCCCGGTTGGTCCAGAATCTATTCTTAACGGTAATTTTTTGACTTTCTAGGGTATCTTCGTACCTGTTATGAAACCTTGGAAAATAAAAGCTCTTAATAATAAACTTTGGAAGTACTCTTAGAGCGCTAAGCTGAGAAGCAAACTCTGTACCGTAGGATGTTATGTCAAGAAGAAATCCTTTAAGAATCAAACCTGGTGCTTAGGAATAATTCCAGAAATCCTACAACAGGAATTCTTCAGGAAGCCTTCCATGAACTATTTCAAAAAATTCTCAAGAAAATCAACAAGCCCTTCAGGAACTCATCCGTTGATTTTCCTATGATTTCTTCCAAGATTTTTTGAAATAATTCTTCTACAAATACGATTTCTTAGAATTTCCTTTACAATTTTCGTTATGGTTTTCTTTTAAGATTTTTAACCAAGAATTTCTCTAAAAAATACCTTCAGATTATGTTTCACATAATTTATCCAGGAATTGTTCCAAAAATGTCTCAGGATATTTCTGAAGGAAATCCTAATTTAATACCTGTTGAAACTTCTGAAGAATTCCTAATGAACTCCTGCAAGAACCTCATAAAGAAATCCTGGATTCTTGAGGAAGTTTGGAGGATTTTCGAGAGCTTTCTAAGATAATTATTGAAAATAATCAATCAAATATCTGGATTTAATGTATCCAACTGGATTGTCTGAAGGAACTCCTTGAAAAATATCGGACGGAATACCTGAAGAATTATTAACAATTTCTGTATTGTTTGCTGGCATAAAGTCTTTTGAAGAATCCATGGGAGCTTTACTAATCAATACACATTTGAAAGTACCCGGGAGTAATTTCTTCATGAAATGCTGAAGAAATTCCTAGAGAAATATCTGAAGGAACTTCATGCGGAATTCTTGGGCCGCAAAATGGTGAGTCGACAATCAGGAAGGAGCGTCCAACACAGCTCTGGTCCTCACAAGTAGGAACTCGCGCTTCCACGGGTCAAATGATGACAAAGACCGCCAGCTAAGGGTTGCGTACTTAGCTGGTAGTGCAGCCTGGGCACTGTTGTCCTTCTGAATCAGCTAGAGTGAGGAGGTGCGTTTTGAGCGTCTGTACACCAGGAGGTGCGGCTCAAACAGCGTCTGTTCTGGTATCCAGCGGCTGAGTACGAAACGCTGTATCACGTCAGCTACACCTAAGATGGCAGTCCCATCAACGTGATGTAGGTAGCGCGACCCCGGTAAGGTAGCATACCGAAGTCATTATCCACCACGAAAATGGAGAAAGAAGAAGAAACGAACGTTATTTTTGGCAACCGACCTGGCAACGAAATAAGGACTATGATTGGAAACTCGGTACCTGGAACGTCAGGACCTTAAATGTACCTGGACGAGTGAGCCTTTTGGCTCGTGAATTGCGAAAAGTTGGCGTGTGCGTGGCTGCTATTCAGGAAGTGCGTTGGCTAAGATCTGGAGAACGTGAATTCAGAGCGGTAGACCCCGTCGCTAACACCGCTTTCAAATACAACATCTACCACAGCGATGGCGAAAGCTAATGGGGATTTTGACGGTTCGATTGGCGGCTTACCGCCTACTCGCATTTCTACCTTTCAACAATAATTATTTAACACAAAACTAATATCAGATGGGCCGCCATTCTGTGGAGTGGTGTGGCCCCTTCCTTTCCTTGTTTTCTTATCTTTCCAGAACAACCGAAATGAAGAAGGAAACCTCCAAGCCATTGTGGAGAACATTTTGATTTTTTGATTACATTTTGATTACATGGATAATAATAACTACTTACACCCTGACAGAACTGCCTATCTCAAAAATAGGTAGAAGGGCGGGACGATGGTGCGAGCCTACCCACTCTGTCATCGGTGTGCCATTAAAGTAAATCCAATACAAGAATGCAGTGCAGAACCTCATAACGCCTTTTTCGGTAAACGTATTTCCCAGCGTGGGGTTTATAGGGATGTTTGTGTAAACAACGCAGATTGGCCATGGCTAGGGGGTGCGTTGATATTAGCAGATTAGCAGATTAGCAGAAATGCTGAAGAAATTCCTAGAGAAATATCTGAAGGAACTTCATGCGGAATTCTTGGTATAATGTTGTATAATCCTGTATAATGTTGAAGAACTTCTGGAAGAGTTCCTAATAGGTTTCGTAGAATAATCCCTCGAGAATTTTTGAAGCAACTCGTGGAAGAAACTGTAAATGAATTTTTAACGAAATGATTACGAAATGGCGGTATTATTATACGCAATTAGGGTTGTTATGTATATTATTATAATTTTTATTATTAGGAGAGAATTCTAAGCTCAGGCTGATTCAACTGCAATGAAATATCCAAAAGAATTTCTAAAAAAATCCGATTTTGATAGAATACCTGCATAAATCTTTGGAATATTACCTAGTCTCTTAAAAAAACTTTACACAAAATCGAACTTTTTTTCACACATTCTGAAATTCTGCTTATTTTTTTTTCGAACTTCACGACGCACAGAGGTCGTTTTTGACAGTCATCAACTCATTTTTTTATATAACCGATCTGAGTGTAGAGCATCAACTAAGAAGCAGTAAGAATATCTGGAAAAATAACTAGAGGATGATCCCTAGAAAATGTTTTAGAAGTAATCACTGTGAAAGTTTCTAAATTAAGCGTTGGAATGTTAAATAATTCTAGAGCAATTTTTTTCTAAGCAATTCTTAAGAAAATGGAAACAAACAGAAATAGAATATGAAAACGAATTCCTGGGACAAATGGTGGAGAACGCCAAGCTGAGGGTTATGGGTTTGAATCCCACCAATCGAGGATGTTTACGTAAACGAAAATTTCTCGACTCACCAAATGGTAATCTTAAAAAGGAAGCTTTGAGTTATTAACTGTCTGTGGAAGTGATCATAGGAACACTAATCTGAGAAGCAAGTTCTGTCTTTGTCGGTACGTAGCGTCAGAAAAAAGTAGACCTTTTTTCTATAACATTTCAAGAATAATATCAGTAATAACAAACCGTCAAACATTTCCAGAATTACTCAGTTTAGCAGAATTTGAGAAGTTTCAAAACATGCCTCAGCGTTCTCTAATAATTCATACCTTATTTTTATTTCTTTTAACATCTCACATTTTTGGAATTCATCCACTTTAGCCAATAATTTCTAACAACTTTAAAATGTTCATGGCCGATTCAAATATTTTCAATAATCACTCAATAACAACATCAATAATCAATGTTGTCAAAAATTTCAAACATTTTTTTTATATTTCTAAAGTATTTGTTCTACTAACTATGTTTGATATTTCCGAAGAGATGTAAAAATTTGTTCTTCTAGATATTTGGACCAAGAAATGATAAAAACTCAACAATCAGTTTTATTTTTCCTAAAATTCAAAAAATTTTTAAAACTTAATAAAAAATCGTCAAACATTCTTAGAAACAATTCCTTCAGTTACTAAGAATATATGTTTTTCATAGTAACTCTACACTCCAGAACTGCATATTTGTCACATTCGACAATTCGTCAATTTGGAGTTAATATCGTGGAGAGGCATCAAATAATAAAGAACTTTCGATCAACTTACAGAAATCTGTGAGATTGTTCTAGAAAATTCGAAAAATATACCAAGTTGTATTGTCACAATGTAAATTGTAACCGCATAACAGTCACATTGAGATTATTGATGAGTCTCGTAATGTTAATAGCAATGAAACTTCTATCAGTAACCCGTAACGCGGATAGATCAACTTTTCGTGATGCGTTACGGGGTAAGATCTACCAATTTGAACCCTAGTCTCATCTTGTTTGTCGAGCTAGGTTAATATGTTCTGATAATTCAAGGATTCACGGTACAAAGTCCTTGTTACTGGCAACAGTTTCTGAAATTGAATCTGTTTTATCTAGCAGATGGCAGGGATAAGTAGGGGAAAGTGGGCAGTTTGGCCACCTTATGGTGAAGATGAATCGAAGCCAAACCTCAAATTTTCAAAAGCACGAATCTGGAGAACCGAATACCCATTTGAGCTGAAAGCTTAATCGATTGGTCACACCCAGCTAGTGACCAATCGATTAAGTTTTCAGTTTAAACGGATGTTTGGTTCTCCAGATTCGCTGCTCTGAAAATTTGAGGTTTGGCTTCGATTCATCTTCACCTTAAGTCGATAAAAGTGCTGGAAATATTATGAGTTTTTAGAATATTTGCATGATTTTCTACAATTTTTAGATTAATTACCTAGATCCACATGCTTCCTTTGTCTTATGAAGTTCACGGATAAATGATTGATTTTTCAAAATTTGTCATTTTTTCGAGTCGATTTTTTACTGATGGGTGATATGAGCACCCAATTTTTGATTGCAAAATAATCTCATATAATCTAAAAATTCAATTATTTTATTACTACACTTGAAAGTTTTAGTATTTATAACACTCCGTGCAAGAAAATATATTTTTAAGAACATTCTAACAGTCGAACATCATCATTCTGAAATGATGAAATTTCAAAGAGCCATTCGGGGCAATATGGACAGTTTTTTCTAAACATCATTATTATTTTTTCTTTGAGTTTTGAACACTAACTATAACATGCCTAATGCTTTATTTCCTCATCAGCTTTGGGGTTGCATGTTATTTCAGATGAAATTTCAAGAATTTATGCAGTTTTCAAGGGGTGCTCATTCCACCCCATTGGCCAAACCACCCCGGACTACCCCTAATGGCCGAGAGACGAACCAGCCAAGGGCTGAAAGTCTCTTTAATAAAAAAAAATCATTCATTCCCTAATGGCCGTAATAGTCTATACGGACCGCTTGAACACCATCGGAAAGGATATGAAGGGTTGAGGTAGGGTATAGGGAATTGTAGAAGACTTGACAATCTAATGCGATTAATGCTGCAAAATGTAAATGTGATGAAAGCAATTTGATTTGAGTTTTGTAGTTTGATTTGACTTATCAAAATTCCAAATAGACCGACCATTGTACAAGTAAGAAAGAAAAAGCTGGTCTTCTAGAAATTTTATAAACAACAAATTAATAACAATACGAGAGGGCTGCTGATTAGACCTGTTCATATTTGAAAACAGTCGGGAAATCTTCCGGTCAAGCAATATTCTGAATTCTCATGCTAAGAACAATGTCTGGTCAAATTTTCAGCTCATTGATAATGATTTCAGTATGCTTCAAGTTAAAAATTGTGTTTTAGCTTACTTTAAGGTTTGAAAAATCATAACTCAAAACTCAAAATCAAAAACCACTTGCTTTTACCACCAATTGAAAGCTAATTCTATTTTGTTAAAGTTTGTCGAACACCCCAATATGATTAAATGAAGTTTACATATTGATTGATCGAGATTTGTTCTCCACAGTACCCTGAAATCACGGTTTTCCAAATATGTATGGTATATAAAAAACACCATTGACATTATTTTGTCAGGCCCTAGTCAACGGGCATCAAACAAAATAGATCTATGAATTCATTAACCATTAACAGATTACATGTTGCTTTAGGCAATAAATATACAAAAAATGCCCAAAGATCGAATCACCATCCCAACCTAATTATTTCTATTCATGTATGACACATGTACCGACGAATGAATGAAATGAACAAGTTAGCATTGCTTTTTCTTCCGAGTTATGATGTTATGATCGCATTTCACTGACTATTCAGAACGATTTGAAAACAATCATCATCATCGACTAGGGAAAAACAGTGCTAACGTGTTCATTTTTTACATTCTTTGAAGCACATGGTGGTGCTCTGGCTCACCCACAGGCGGATTTACAAATGTGCTTCCTAATTACTTATTTTTACAATTTGTTTTCGTAAGATAAAAGGTAACTTTAATAGTGATTGGTTTTTGATATGCATAGACATCATGTTCTAGAAATTTGAAAGCCAAAAATTTTCATACAGGTATGTTTTTTAGACAGAAAACTCCCCAAAAATAGTGATTTTCACGAACCTCGAAGCACAAATCTCAACCAAACTATGTTAAAACTTACTCCAATCATAAATTCGGTTCGACAAAAGTTCGTACAATTGAATTAACTACTATGTAGAGGTATTTCCGATAAGTTTTGGTGTTCCGTTCAGTAGTTATGAATTTTCAAAGTTTGAAAATAGTCAAAAACACATAATTGAATTGAAGCACATTTAAATTTTCTCTGAATGACCTGAAATTTTGACCAGAAGTTCATTTCAACATGAAAAATCCAAATATTGGTTGACTGACGAATTTACAGACAATTTTTAAAACATGAATAGGTCTACTGCTGATGGCACGATGCGATGCCTTTGGAGCTTTTGATAATGATTGAACATTACTATAAAGAACGCAATTCACTCGATAGTGACAAATTTACAAACTTTAACTGTTTTTATCATATACATATATACAATGACATTCCAGTTCACTGATTGACGATGCTGATTTAAATAAAAATATTGATATTATTTACTTCATTTGTTTGTGTAATGAAGGAGTTATTATTTGAAAAAGTTTTACTTACTCTTGATGATAATACTTCCCCGACCAGAATTATTCTATTTTGAGCACCCTTTTCGAAGCTATTCTATCCAGGTATCCATTTACTGCTTACAATCCTGAAATTATTCTTATTGTGCATGCTCATGCATTATATTAGTAAAGACCATAATCATGCAACATATAAGAAGGTGAGAAAGAGAGAATATAGAAACAGTGATTAGTAATGAGTAATTATGTAGTTTTGTAATAAGTTTTGGTGTAATGTAATTTTGTAACAATTGACAGTACTAACAGATGCTATTGATCTCCTTTGCTCCTATCCGCAATCCGGTGCACGGCGCCCTGTTGGGTTTTCGAAAACCTCGTAGAAGAACAAACCGTCAATGGCAATGGCGTCCCAATTACTACCCCACATTGCACATTCAAGGGTCTGACTGGGCTCCTAACCCACCCTCAGTTTGTAATCTTTTCGTCAGCTTGAAATTATATTTTCCCGAAGTGAAAGTAATTTGACAAGTGATAGCCGTACTATGCAGTAGTTTAAACAGGATCTTTAGGTCAGAAGATAAAATCCGAATTTTATAATAAAAAGGTTGCCATTGCTTTGAAATTCACCCAACATCTAATCAAAACTACTAACAACAGCGACCAATAATAAAAAACTCATCGCTCCCTGGAATGTATACTCCCAAGCCCAGGGTGCACGTGTATCGCTACGACTTATTGGGCCCAATCTATCAATCAATCAATCAATCCTTTAGGTACTTGAACTAAAAGAATTTTTCAAAATATTGCCGTTAATGCCGTTGAGGTAATCTTTCGCGGAATACTCCTCGATCAAAACAAGTGTTGATAAGTCCCCACACGCTGTCCAACACGAAGAGTTTTAATCTTTAGGCATTAAGAGCAATTTATCTACATTTATACATAGTTACCCGTTTCACCGTAGTCGCCAGTAGAGCGTTCCCGCTTTGAAGCTCCACACCGTTGCAATGTACCTGCGGTGCACTGGCTACATCGGTTACATGTCGTGTAAGCTTGGTGAATGCAGGAGTTGAGGAGTTTCCCCCGGCAGCAGGATTGAATTGGCTATCTCCCAGTACCATTCGAAGTATGCTCACGGGCACCGAGAAACGACACTCACATTCCAAGCGGGAGGCTGGGCGCAAATCTGGCGGAAAAAAACCATGATCCTTACTTCCGCAACTCAATAGGGGTCAATAGGGAACCACCGGGAACGAAACTTGTTAATGGTGATTGCCTCAGCGATCCTCTTATCGGATGCAAGGGATATTCATCACGATAAGACGGCTCCATACATCGATACTTATCACCTCGGTAGGACTCTCCTGTTACGGCCAGAAATTGCAAAATTTTCTTGGGGGTTTTGTTCCACTTTGAATTCGAAACATTATTGTTTTGTGCCCACATCAATTGCCACAGTATTGAAACTCGCGGATGTAAAAGCATCTTCCTTTTCACTATACTTTAGAGTTTTTCCCGGAGTTTTAGCAACGAAAAATGCCGCGTAAGAATAAATCGCGCATTTCGCGAACTCTGCCCACTGCCGGCCATCTTTATCACCGACAAAACAAACTATTGCGCAGTGTTGCGAGATGTATCATTGCATCCAGTGTTGATGCAAAATGACAATTTCGAAATTGTGTTAATATCACTCAAGTAGATTGGAAACGACTTGTTGCAGCTGTTCGAATGTAAATATGGATTAGTTGTAATATGAATATTTACACAATTTCAAATGTGATGAAAAATGTAAGTTGTTCTGGTAATATCAAGCGATGTAAATAGTAACATCGAAAAGATGCTATATTGCATATTGAATTTCGCGGTTGCATTCGGAATTGTTATACATGACATGAATTACATTCGATTCGAGATTACATTATTTTTTGCTTGCTGCAGGGAATGTGACTTACTTCACCGGAGACTAACACTGGCTGACTTGAGGCGATTGGAAGACCGACGCCGCCACATCAGCCACACACTAATATTTGCCGATCATAGCATTACGCATGCATTTACCCGTCTCGCGCTGTCAGCCCAGTAAGGGGAAAGGTATTAAACATACGCATTGATAAGGGGGAAAGGTATGTAAACATACACCGCCCACAATATTGCTTAGGCTTCATTTTCTGCGAAAACCTCTCAAAAATTGTTAGAAGGGGTTTTGCCTCACGTAAAAACGTTCGGGCCTTAATGGACAATTCGCAGGTTCAAACAAATATAGGCATTTTGAAGAAGGCATATAATTATGATTTTTTTTTCAAATATATCCTATGCGGAAACGCCACGCTGAAAATTATGGCGGAAACGTCTTTAAGTGAAAATGACACACAAAACCAAGAAAACCATCTTTTACTTATGGTTCTATAACTCGATTTCGAAAATACAGGAATATTCGATGTTATGGAGAGTTGACTCTAGTTTTACTGGCACTCTCTAACTCTTGGCTCGACAGCAACCGTCAATAAGCGACAACACTATAGAACAAATGATCGAAGATAGAACCGCGACCGTCCTTCATGATCAGGTCAGTACCTTGAAAAATTGACTTCAAGAGAATCAATATATACTACCCCAAATATAGTGCTGTGATTAAGGAAATCAGGAATTCCTGGAGAACATTTTAGAACTAAAAATCGCGACACCGTAAATATTGAATATTCTATATCATTTTAAAATAGCAAACTTTTTAAGTAATTGCTCATTGCAACAGAATGGATTTCAGGATTACCAGCAGCATCTTCAAGCCATACTTTAAATCTATGAAACTTTAGATACTGTAGATTTCCCATTATTGGTTTCGAATCTCTTTTGATTTCTCTCGCATAGTCGTAAAATATATTGAGTTATGGTATATCTTGTGCGTAAACTACCATTAATGTTCATGATTTTCGGCTTCTCTATTTCCGGTTCTTCAGAACATGCTATCGCCATCCGCACGCTTCCGCAGTCCAGCTCGCAGATTGCAGGTATTCGTCGCATCACCCGCAGTCCAGCAAACAGCAGCGACCCGCCAATTCGACGAAGCGCTCGGCCCGGCTCGGGACCGTTGCCAAAACGAAACTGCGCGGCAAGCACTCAACACCGCCGCACAGCAAAGAGACAATAATTCCCTTCGGACATGGCCTCAATTCTAAAAATAGGTCCGCCAACGCTGAAACGACTTACATCAGTGGAGCTGGCATGCCCGGTAACACTGCAAATCGGTTACATCCAGCCACCGAAGAACTTACCAGCAGCAGCTTGACCGTACATCCGGAACAGCCGAGTGGAACGTCTTCGGTTGTTCTTCCCCCAGTGCGTTCCTAATCGCCTCAGTCCCCTGCCACCGCATGCGGTAGGTTACTACGATCTCCTATCTGCTACAGTTGTCCACGATAAAAGCCTGGTGCTTACGAATGACTACCGTGCGATCAGTCCTCCGCGGAATACGCCGAAAACAATGCTTCTCCAGAGAAGCACAACAGCGCCACAGGTGAGTAGAAACACGTCTAGGTTCAAAATCAGCCGTCTTACCTATCTATAACATAGGACCCTATCGTTCTAGCCGTTACAACTATCAACGATCGTACTCGCATTCTCAACGGTTTGCCCATCAGGACGAATCCGACTTACTCGCCTACGGCAGTCATACAATATCAATAGCCACAAGTCACTTCCAGATTCTACACTCGCAAAATCAGTCGCCACTCGCACATTCGGAAGCGCTTTTGAGTGCTGTAATCGAGGCAATCGCTCTAATCGCTCCGGTGAGCTTCCTTCAACCGCGATTCTGGGGATCCCTCTGCGGCATTACACGCATCACAGTGAACCTTGCTGCCTTACCCAAACAAACAGCAGCAGCAACAACAAAAACAGCAACCAAAAGGATGCCCTAATGATGAGGTTGGAGGTGCGACTATCTCCTCTTCT
>NW_018735785.1:0-28510 GCF_002204515.2 Aedes aegypti | reverse complement strand
AAAATTCCCTAGGCGAAATCTCGAAGAAATCCTAAATTTGAAGTTCTTACTTAAAATTTCAACATAAATTTATATACAAATATAACACATTAAAACGCCGCGGAAAAACCTAAATAAAAACGTCCAAAAAAGACGTTTTCGTCGTTCTTAACTAGTAAATAATTGTAATGGATGTTATATTTATAAATATTTTTAACTAACTTAACTAACCAGCGTTGGTTTGAGTATGTTTTATATATGGCTTAAACCAGTAAGCTTAGTTCAATAGAATGGAAATCAAAAAAACTAAATTTCAATTTACTGGTGATGCTTTCGTTCGAAAAAAGTTAAAGCTTTCAATGGTTAATATTATTTATTTACAGCTTGTTTTTAGACTTTCACACTAAGTGACCAGCCCCACTGAAAGTCTTGCCGTATAATTTTTCTTAATATATTTGCTTCTTTGTACGTCTTGTACTACTCTTGATGTATACGTCAAGCTTTCCACGGAGTATTGTTCTTGAACTTTACGTTAAAATAAACGTATTCTGTTTTCTAATCCACAAACATGATTTTGACTACTCGGGGAACATCATTGTCACATGTCGGAAGTATTCTAAGATTCTACAAGGTCTTTCAACAATTTCAATGCCTAGTTCTATCCGAGTTTCAAACATCACTTGGACTCTCACTCTCTTGCCCTGCCTATCATGTATTTTTTATAATTTATATTGAGACTATTTTTTCTTCGAAACTCTATTCAGTTCACTTTCTACGATAAGCATTCGCGATATCGTAAGATGGAACCATTGCAGTGTGTTTATTATTGCGAAATTATTTACGAAAGAGAGAATGGTGAGTTAGATAAGCTTTTATTAGGCAACAGTGTAGAAAGTGTAATTTGCCATTGCAAGTAACGGGTTCTCAAGCTAATTACGTAATCCATAAAAGTTGATAATCGTAGCCAGAATAAGTGTTTTTACTACACGGGAGAACCATAATTGTCCAGGTTCTTCGACATTTCAACTACATCCCCTTCAAGCACTGCCTCAGCCATAACACAACTGAACCTGCTCCTTTCTCTTCATGCAACCCATGTACATTGGGTAGGTTAAATGGCATCACAAGCTTATCTTAGTTGTGTGTCCTCAAGATAGTGAAAGCCCGCTCAACTGCGCTGCGATCGATTCCAATAAAGTCATCGCCTACAAAACCTGCAAAAGTATATACATCAGAATGTAATGGTGACTAGTAAATTTCGAAATGCATTTTTTATAATTCATGTAATATCACAAACGAAGTTAACACCTCGTATGCAATCTATACACTTGATTGTATATATCAGCTTAATCAGCTTTCCCCAGTTAATGTTAAAGTATTTCCTGCCACAGATAGATTTGCGTCACTGAGTCGAACGCGACCTTGAATCAATAAACAGATAACAATGAATTGTATAAAAACAAATTACATGGTAACAAGCTAAGTAAGACAAGAACTAGGACTCCAAAGTGATGTTAAAACTTTAGTAGTACTTATTGGGTTTTTTTTATGAAGTTGTTGAAAACTATGTTAATCTTGGAACACTTTTGACATGTGGAAATGATGCTCTACGTGTAGTCAAAACCTGTTGTGGCTAAGTATACAGAATACTTAATTGTAACGTAAAGTACTGAGGACAACACTTGGTGGAAAACTTAGACGTATACATCAAGAGTAGTACAATATGTATGATGAAGCTAATATTTTCAAAAAAAAAAAAATACGCGGACTTCAGTGGGCTGGTCACTTAGTGTGAAAGTCGAAAAAATGGGCTGTGAATAAATAATATTAACCATCGAAAGTTTTAGTTTTATCGAACATAACAACAACATTATATTGAAATTTAGTTTTTTAGATTTCATTCAATTGAACTAAACTTACTGGTTTAAGCCATACAGTGAAACCTCCATGAGTCGATATTGAAGGTACCATCGACTCATGGAAATATCGAGTCATGGAACAGCAATTCTTTGGAAAGCTGCTTCTAGGGACCATCATACTTACTTACTTATTTGGCTTTACATCAATTATCTTGATAAAGCCTCGCCAACAATATTTCGCCAATTCCCTCGGTTCATGGCCGCTTCTCTCCATCCTCGACTGTGACCCACGCTCTCCAGGTCCTGGTGTACCTGGTCAATCCACCTAGCTCGCTGCGCCCCACGCCTTCTTGTTCCGACCGGATTCGTGGCGAACACCATCTTTTACAGGGTTGTTGTCCGGCATTCTTGCAACATGCCCTGCCCAGCGTATCCTTCCAGCTTTAGCTACCTTCACGATACTGGGTTCGCCGTAGAGTTGAGCGAGCTCGTGGTTCATCCTTCGCCGCCCACACGCCGTTCTCCTGCACGCCGCCGAAGATCGTCCTTAGCACTCGGCGTTCGAAAACCCCAAGAGCTTGCAAGTCCTCCTCGAGCATAGTCCACGCCTCATGCCCATAGAGGACTACCGGTCTTATGAGCGTTTTGTACATCGTGCATTTGGTGCGGGGGTGAATCTTTCTTGACCGCAGTTTCTTCTGGAGCCCATAGTAGGCACGACTCCCGCTGATGATGCGCCTTCGTATTTCCCGACTAACATTGTTGTCAGCCGTCAACAAGGATCCGAGGTAGACGAACTCGTCCACCACCTCGAAGGTATCCCCCGTCTATCGTAACACTGCTTCCTAGGCGGGTCCTGTCGCGCTCAGTTCCGCCAACCAGCATGTACTTTGTTTTCGACGCATTCACCATTAGCCCGACTCTTGTTGCTTCGCGTTTCAGGCGGGTGAACAAATCTGCCACCGTTTCAAATTTTCTCCCAATAATATCCATGTCGTCCGCGAAGCAAACAAATTGTCCGGATCTCGTGAAAATCGTGCCTCGACTGTTAAGTCCGGCTCTCCGCATGACACCTTCAAGCGCAATATTGAATAACAGGCACGAAAGTCCGTCGCCCTGTCGTAGTCCCCGCCGAGACTCGAACGAACTGGAGTGTTCGCCCGAGATCTTCACGCAGTTTTTGCACACCGTCCATCGTTGCTCTGATCAATCTTGTGAGCTTCCCGGGGAAAGCTGTTCTCGTCCATGATTTTCCATAGCTCTATGCGGTCGATACTATCGTATGCCGCCTTGAAATCGATGAACAAATGGTGCGTAGGGACCTGGTACTCACGGCATTTCTGGAGGATTTGCCGCACGGAAAAGATCTGGTCCGTTGTCGAGCGGCCGTCGATGAAACCTGCTTGATAACTTCCCACGAACTCGTTTGCTATAGGTGATAGACGACGGAAGAGAATCTGGGATAGCACTTTATAGGCGGCGTTTAGGATGGTGATTGCACGATAATTTTCACACTCCAGTTTGTCGCCCTTTTTGTAGATAGGGCATATAACGCCTTGCTTCCACTCCTCCGGTAGCTGTTCCGTTTCCCAGATTCTGACTATCAGCCGATGCAGACAAGCGGCTAACCTGTCCGGGCCCATCTTGATGAGTTCGGCTCCGATACCATCCTTGCCAGCGGCTTTGTTGTTCTTGAGCTGTTGAATGGCATCCTTAACTTCCCCCATCGTGGGAGCTGGTTTGATTTCCGCTGTCCGCTGTGCTGACGTAGCCATCGCCTTCGCTGTCCTGACCTTCTGTGCCTGTGTTCTCTGCGCCATTCAGGTGTTCATCGTAGTGCTGCTTCCACCTTTCGATCACCTCGCGTCCGTCCGTCAAGATGCTCCCATCCTTATCCCGGCACATTCTCAGCTCGCGGCACGAAGGGAACATCATAGTAACCCATGAAATTATGTCATGGAGGTATCACTGTATAAAAATATACTCAAACCACTCTGGTTAGTTAAGTTAGTTAAACATATTTATCAATATAACCACTATAACAGAGTGCATCGTGATGCCCAAGCAGGACAGTTCATTTTTGCGTCGTCGGATGGATTTTGCTCACGGTTACGCGCGTGTTTTCGTCTCCGAAGATTTTTTTTTCTGTTTTGGAGCGTCTGGGTAGGTTTTTGGAAAGGCACAAGCAAGACAATTTGTTGTCGGGACGCCAAGAAATTTTGCTGTCAGTGTCAGTTTTGTGTTTAGTCGAGGATGGATTACCAACCGGTGAGTTCGTTTCATGCTTGTGATAACACATATTTTCTTGAAAGCGTAACTTTTAAGTAATATTAAAACAAACTTTGTATGGTTCGTCACTATAAGTGTCGGCATAATGCTCTTTTCTTATACAATTCCAATACACATATTTTTTTGACATGATTTAAAATTATCTTTTGAATTGTTCGACATTGTGAATGTTGACGTATTTTTTAAAACTTCTACCATATGGAGACAAAATGCACAGTAATACTCATATGTAATTTTCAAACAAACTATGTATGATTCGTCACTACAAGTGTCGGAATTATTCCTGTTTCATATAATTTAAAATATATACAAGTAAGTTTCAGTTTTCGTCATTAATAAAAACGTCTTTTGAATTGTTCGATATTATAGATGTTGACGTATTTTTTAAAGCTTCTACCAAAAACTTCTCGAGACAAAAATACAAAACTTGCTTTAAATATAAGTCGTATATTTCCCCCTTGTCCATGGATCGCATCATCGACCAGAGGTGACTCCCAGATCTTTTCCTCCCTCACTAATAAACACCCTTCCCGTGGTGATTGTGGAGATGCAGAGGTATTCTCGGTCTCTAGAAGCAACAATCATTACACCCTAACAATCCTTCCCCATCCCAACTGACTGTAAGGACTTGGCCGGCGCCGTTATTGATCAATAATATTAGATCTGCTAAAATTGCACTTCGAGAGTAAGCGGAAACTCCCATCCCTTATTCATTTGGATCGTAGTGCAATTCTTACCAGTTCCGATCAATCACGGAGTAGCAACCATTGACATGTACAGTCAGTCTATGCTATGCTATGCTTTATCAATATAACCACTATATTAATTATATACTAGTTAAGAACAGTTTGGCCGTCGTTTTGAGCGATATTGGCGCTTTTGTGTAATTTGTATATAAATTATATTGAAATTTTAAGTCAAAAACTTCAAATCAGGATTTCTCGAGATTCCGCCTAGGGATTTTTTTAAAAATTGGTCCAGAGGTGCATAATGACCTCAGGAACCGAGCCCTGTACTCAGATTTGATGGACAATTTTTTTACATAATAACGGTCTGTCGGGGCACCGTGCATCTATTTTAGTGGAGTAATCCCATTCCTGCTATCTATTTTAGTGGAGTAATCCCATTCCTCTTTACACGCGTTGCAAACTCCTCTGGTACCTCTTTGGTTCAAGCATTGAACATCTTCCTTGATTATGAACCCGTTTTGCGTCATCCCGGCCATGATTCACACGGCCTCTTTAGAAACCGGTTTGGTATCCTTTAAAAGGAATATTAAACGTGGCTAGCGAAGCTGAGCTTGTCATCGATCATTACCCCAAGATGCCTAAGGGATCGCTTGGACTCTATGATTAGGCGCTTAGACTTGCGGTTGTTGACCACCACCACCTCAGTTTTGTGACGGGCCAGTCCTAGTTTCCTAGACTTCATCCAAATAGAGTGCGCTGCTGTCAACTCTACATCCTCCATCGATACACCTTAGACCACTAGGCGGAGCCAACAATCTTAAAAACCCATCGGAAGGGGCAGCCTCAGCACGTCATTGTACATGCATTGCATAACATCGAATTTATTAATCGTTGAGGTACTCCCGCGGTGATTCGAACGCTTTTCTGCCCCTCCTCTGTGTCATAGGGGTCATCCAATGCTGACGTCCATCATTTGGGGGAGGGGAGGGGTGGTTTTTCTACAAAAGTGTGACAATACATGTATTAGGTGTTGGAAAAAGCGTGACAGAGGGGGGAGGGGGGTCTAGAAATCCCTAAAAACGATGGACGTCATATTTGAATCTTTCCATACAGTAGAATCCTACCATCAAAATAGCTTTCTCGAAGCTTACACAACTGCACCGGTACCTTGAGGCGAACCATGTGGTTTTTGGACGACCACTGTCGAACAAACCTTATCAAACTCAGAGCAAGAAGACAAATGTGCAATTTAACAATGATATTCTGGAATAAAACGTATGAAACCTATTACAACAGATTTCAATTACGTATTTCAATGCTTCTTCAAAGCAGTGCCGTTTATTCCAATGGGTCTCAAAAGTTGTTTTGCCGCTGCATTCAACCCTATTATTTTGGTTTGTTATTGTTGAACGACTATTTGCCTACAGTAAATATCTTACAAACACTGTCAGCAGTTTGGAATAGTTTGGCGCTACAGGCCGGGCCATACACTACAGAACATCATCTTTTTCATTTTTACTGTGTCCCTTTCATTGGATCTAACCAATTCCAAAATCAGTTTTCTTTACACACAGCGGCCCGCTATATCTGCTAAAATAAATATTGTCGGAAGAAATTTCGTGCTGTTTCATCTTTTTCTCGCACCTGTAGATGAATGCCGTCCGACCGAAGGACTCGCTTGAATTGGGAGATTAATTTGACGAATTCGTTGGTAATTTTTCTGAACCCCCATTAACAGCCGAAAGAACACACACTATTTGTCCGTGACACCGTCCAGCTTAATTGGTGGTCAAATACTCATTAATTTTGATTGTTTTCCGTGGTTCTTTCCACCTACATAGCCAACGTCAAGCACTGGTAGTTAAACAAACAAAAAAATAACAGTTTCGGTTAAAGGATTCTGTACTGCGTACAGCTACTATTCTGAATATGGAGGCAGATGAATCCAATATCCTTTCGGTCTCAGTTGCGTATGACGTGAGTGTGACAGGCAGTTTATCATAGGGAGAAAATCAAATTTCGGTGCTTTTTCCCGTTTTTTTCTGCATTTTGGGAGTGAGTTTGCGAATGCCATTTGTGATCGGAAATTGCGTTTTTTCCTCTGCACGCATCAGTGCAAGTAGTGATGAGGTCGTAAATCTTGGCTTTTATGGCAAAAGAATGGAAGTTAAATTTGGAGATTTGCGACTATAGATAAATCTGATAGTAAAGTGATAGTTTACATGAGGAATTTGTCTGAATCAGTTTTCGAGAATGTCAATTAACATTTGTCAAAGTCAAGGTAAAGTTTAGGAAAATATTTACCGTACCTTCAGAAGGTACTGTCTGCAAGAGTGTCGGTCTTATTTTCAGTTCACAGACACCGACTGTGTTTGCCCCGAGAAGTACCTTATTCCTAATGGATAATTAATATACAAACACGTTTGCCGGCTGGCTTCTCTCTTCAGTTTCTTCTGACAAAAGTTTTTGGTATTATGTGTTTGCTCATCATTTTCACCAGTGTTAATTGTTAATCTTTGGGCAAACAAACTGACATGAAAAATTTGTTCAGTGTTTTGGCTGTTCTCTGATGGAACGGTTAGCTTTTTTACTAATAGGCATCCATTTCTTAGTTACTAATAGGTTCTGAATAATTGATAAACAGTTTTGCTTTCAATTGGCTAGAATGTAGTTGTTTGAAACTCAGATAAATCACCAAACTCCATTGTTTATTTATTGTCGTCAATCATGTTTGTATACCGTTACAGAGAGTTTTTTATGCGCTAGTTACACTACTACATTCAATTACCTAATTTTCCTTCTTAAGATAATGTGCGGAAGTATTGTTTTAGCTTCGTTTTGGACCAAGTTAAATCGATTGAATTGTAATGTTTATTATAAGTAGTCATCATTTGGTTCATTGGCCCGAATTTTGCATAATTAGTACGGTGATAGTTGATTGCAAATAGTTCTCGATGGCGTAAACGTCTGGATGGTACATAAAAGTTTAATTTAGATAATAATTCTGGTGAATTAACCCTATGGGATACAATATCGTTTATAAATGAAATCATTGCATATTCACGACGCTCTCTCAGTGTTTTAATATCAATCAACATACATCTAGCTTTGTAAGATGGTAATGGAAATTCTGTCCAACCTAATTTGCGAAGAACATATAATAAAAATTGTTTTTGCACTGACTCTATCCTTTCATCATGTACTGTTGAAAAAGGTGACCAAATTATGCTGCAATATTCAAGTATTGATCTAACATAGGCAATAAACAATGTTTTATTGTGCGGATCATTGAAGTTATAAGCGAAGCGTTTAATGAAGCCTAACATATTATTATTAGCTTTATTTATCATAGTGTTAAAGTGATCAATGAAAGTAAGTTTTGAGTCTAAAATTATGCCTAAGTCTTTGATACTATTACATTTTTCAACATTTTGATTGCCTAAAGTTATTGTTACATTAGGAATGTCTCTTTTCCTGTTAAAAGATATCAGGTTACATTATTTTACATACAGTTGTAGTAGGTTTTTCTGACACCACGTGTGGAAGATTTGTACTTCGTGTTTAACTTGTATAGGCCTGAGTGGAGGAAAAATTACTAAAACTCTCACCGGTCAGCGAATAATTAACGGATTTCAGTATACTCGTACACATATCTAGTTTCTAAAAGTGGTCAAAGGATCTCTGGAATGTTCTTGTGGTTCTTGAGTTATTGTGGTGGACCACTGGTCAGGTCGGGTGACAAAGGTTCTGTGCTTCTGTGCCTCTGAAGGTGGGCAAATTTCAAGTCACAGATAATTTCCAGAACCGACTATAATGTGGCCACTATATCAAGGAGTTTGAGGAAATCGCATCAGCTTAAACCATTTGATAATCGATTAAATCGAATAATTAAGTCAACTGCAGTTGATAGTTCCTAGGAATGACCATTTTCGGGTCCCCGGGATGCCTCCAATTTATGATAAAGTGCACAGTTAGTATCTTAACATCTGTGCCATGCTTATTAAAACGCATTGTAGTGAACTATTATGCTCGATCTATACTTTTAGAGATTTTAAACGGTTTAGTACATAACAAATCTAGAGCCGGTTCTTCAGGGCATTAAGACCGAGTGGCCGCATCTGGTTCACTCTAAACGGTGGAAAACTATTCATTTAGAAGGTTGAATATCAGATCTTAATAATTTATGCAAATTAAAATGATTGCCACTGGAAATAAATAAGGATAACTTGGCATGTCCCAAAATATCGCCTTTTTCAACCCGACTTGACGTAGTCCCCCACTGCAATAACTCCGGCTACAGGAGTATTCCCGAGTTCCTCCGGCCACTTCTAGAAACTAGTTATGTGGGCCAGTATATTGACAAAAAATTATTTGAATCCGTTAAGTATACGCTGAGTTGTAAGGGTTTTTAGTAGTTTTGCTTTCACTCAGGCCTATAGGGGAACTGGGGGTAAAATGAACACCCTAAGCAATTCTCATGTTTTCTTGCTTATGAAGCTGTCAGATTCTTTTTCAATAGCTCAGAATTGAAGAAGGATGTTTATGCCATGTAACAAGTTGAAATATTGTGATGAAAATAGTATTTTATCAACATTATTATAGTTTTTGAAAATGTCTTTCCATAGAGTCAATGTTCCAAACATGGCGGTAAAATGAACATGTAACGGGGGTAATATGAACATATACTTGGGGGTAAAATGAACATACAATGGGGGTAATATGAACATATACTGGGGGTAAAATGGACACATACTGGGGGTAAAATGAACATGCAGTGGGGGTAAAATGAACACCATTTAATTTGAACGGGTTGCGGTATGATTCTCGGCATCTGGTACATGAACAATGCATATCTCACAGACATTCTGGAATCGATGGAACGTTTAGCTGCGACCATTTCGATGGCTGCCGATGCCTGTCATTGTATTTTCTCCGGAAAACTCTCGGCATCTGAAATAAAATCCGGTAATATTCGCCCTGCCATGGTGTTCATATTACCCCCATCTCGAGTGGTTCATTTTACCCCCAAAGAATCAAACATATTCAAATCATTTGTTCTAAGAATTTAAAAGATAAAAATACTTTCAATTTCCGTCTACTTATCATAAAAACCTTAAAGATATGATGTGCTACGCAGTTCAATAGATTTTTGATGATTTTAGTCATACAAACCTTAAATTCCAAAAGTGAAAAGTTACATTACGTGAGAAAACCAAGAGGCGTACTTTGTTTTTGTTTACTTATCCAGCTTTTGACAGTTCTAGATCGTGCTTGAGTTGTCGAAATAGTTTCTTAATCTGAGTATTAAGGATGGTGCTGTGTTTTGCATAGATTTATAGCATAATTACCGTAAAACACAAACCTGTTCATTTTACCCCCCCCTGTTCATTTTACCCACAGTTCTCCTACGGGTTAAAAGTATGTATGTCCTGTTCAGTTTTTATTTCCAAATAAAGTTCATATCGTCAGCATAGATTAATACTATAAAATATAAACAAAAGCGGACCTAAATGAGAGCCTTGTGGAACCCCTGAAGTGGCATGTATGGGAGTTGACTTCTTCTTCTTCTTTCTGGCGTTACGTCCCCACTGGGACAGAGCCTGCTTCTCAGCTTAGTGTTCTTATGAGCACTTCCACAGTTATTAACTGAGAGCTTACTATGCCAATGACCATTTCTGCATGTGTATATCGTGTGGCAGGTACGAAGATACTCTATGCCCTGGGAAGTCGAGAAAATTTCCAACCCGAAAAGTTCCTCGACCGGTGGGATTCGAACCCACGACCCTCAGCTTGGTCTTGCTGAATAGCTGCGCGTTACCGCTAAGTCTATCTGGGCCCCCGTTGACTTATTTCCTTTGAATTTCACTTTTAGCTCGCGAGTGGTTAAATATGATTCAATCCATTTCAGCAACTTGGCTTCAATACCATTTTTTTGCAGTTTTAAATATAAGCATGGGTATATCAACACGGTCAAATGCTTTACTAAAATCGGTGTACAAAGCTTCTACATGATTTCCATTTTCCATAGCACTCAACGAATAGTTTACAAATTCGAGCAAATTAGTGGCTGTCGATCGCCCTTTAAAAAAGCCGTGCTGCGCTGTAGTTATTCTGTTTTTGAGTTGGATGAATACTTTTTCATTTATGATGGCCTCAAAGAGCTTCGGGATGCACGAAATAAAGGCAATGTCACGATAGTTAATTACATCAGATTTTTTGCCAGATTTGAAAATGGGAACAAGGTATGAGCTTTTCCACAGCTTTGGAAAGACTCCAGACTCCAGTGACATATTAAAGAGCCAAAATAAGGGAGTAGTTAATTCAATTGGTAAAGTCTTCTTGAAGATTGGTGGAACTCCATCCGGTCCATTTACTTTGGTTGCATCCAAGTTTTTCAAACCATTAAATATTTCATGCACATTTATATGACTGATACCAATATCGTTAGGAAATTCAGGATGGAAATCGAAATATTCATAATCACGATCAGCTTCAGAGTATGTTGTGTACACTTCTTGAAAAAAAATTGAAAATTAGTTGCATATATCTTGTAAGGTATGGCCAACCTTTTCATTAAAATACATTGTAGAAGGAAAGTTATTGGATTTTAGTTTAGATTTAACATAGTTGAAGAAATTCTTTGGACAGTTTTTGATTTCTGGATCAGTTTTGGAGTTGTAGCTTTCATATGCCAATCGCATTGCTGAGTTGAGCTGTACGCTCATGTTCAAGTATACTTGTAAATTCTCTTGATTGTTATGCTTTTTGTAAATTTTATGTAGTTTCTGTTTATGATTCTTCAAATTTATCATTTCTTTATTGAACCAAACAGGATGTTTTGAAAATCCATTACACCTTCTTTTAATGATTGGTACTTCTTCTAATATTATTTTGAACAAACAGTTGTAGAAAACTTCTGTTGAATTATGTATATCATCATTGCTTCTCAAAATCGATTGCCAGTTGATATTATTTAATTTATTTCGAATACTTCTTCAAATTCATTGTCAATATAGAAATCTGTATTAGAAATAATCTGATAAAATTCTATTGCCGTGTGAAACACTTCATTTCTCCAAAGTGGAGTCAATGCCTCATTAACACAAAAGTCATCAGAGATGTTTGTCAGCAAGAGATCAAGATAGCAGTTTTGTTGATTTTTTCATGATTGATTTGATTATGACCTAAGTTTGCAATTTTGTCAAATATAAACTGTAGCAATTCACTTTCTCCAATGACTGGGAGTAATATATAATCATTGGCCATATCTGGTATAAAATCAATAGGGGTATTCACTTAAAGCAGCGTAAACTGAGATATTTGGTGATGAAACATTTCAAATGAAATATTCCTTTTTTAGCTTCAGACGATGAAAAATAAGAAGCATATACCGTTTTGTCTCAAATTCCGAACAGACTCATATTCCGAACACTCGGTTTTTGTATGGGGATTTGGTTGAAATGTTTCGCTGAAATATGTCACCAAATAACAAGGAAATGGCAGTCAATTGCAATTCAATTTTAACGTCTTAAATATAATTATACCGCGGGAGTAGTGATGATTCTCTAGTTTGAGACCAGTAGCATCAGCTCAGATAAATTTATTTGCGAAATTTTTCATTTGAATATGGTTTATTCGTGCTGTTCGGAATTTGAATCAAGGTGTTCGGAATATGAGACAGAATAAACACAGTGTTCGGCATTTGAATCAAAATGTTGTTCCATACTTTAACGTAAAAATAATACTAAAACTAATTAAATCAACATTATTATGGGTACACCCACCAGCTAACAGTTAGGCTTCGCGAAGAAATTATAATTTACACAAATATCAGCTAATGTATGGCAATCAGATGCATTTGAAGCAGGCATTGCATTTCATCTCATCATTTGATCATCTGAGAAAGATACGGATCGAATAACAAGATATCATCTTAGAGCTCTTTGATCGATCTTTAGTCAATATCTTTGGTTCATTTTGATGCTAGATAAAATCTTTCAACTCAGCAGTCCACGCACAAGAAATTAGAATGATAAACAGTCGAAATCGGTGACAGCGTGCGATGGCAATTTCATAGCGCTTTTCGTTTAAAACAGTCAATTGGAAGTGAATCAATTGAAGTAAGTAAATGATGCTTATTTCATGATATCAAATAATCCATGTTTTTTAACTTGTAGGTTTTCAAACTACCGAGAGATGCCATTGGTGTCCGAATTCAATGTGTCCTGAATCATCCAGAATTAATACGTAATTCCATCGACAATTAGCAGATTCACAATTAACCGGATTGTCTCCTAAGGATCTCCTACAAAATATGCGTTAAGCAAGACCCTTGTTTTTTTCGGAAAGTTTTTGTGCGTGGGATTCCAGTTGGGTTCAATAAAAAAATCTGTGCAAAAAACGATATGTTCAATACTTAATTTTAAATATACAAAACATCTTACAATAAAAAATCAAAGGTTATCCTACTTACTTCGCTATGTATTTGGATGGAAATGCTTTTTAAATGTCCACGAATTTTGTCCAAAAAATCCAATGAATAGAATACTTTTAGGACCACTCAAGATACAATCAAAAGATCAGCTCAATCAGCTAACTAGAAAACCACTGAAAATGTCAAAATGGATGAAATCTTACATATTATCATGTCAATGATATCACAAGAACTTTGTCATAGATCTGGACACGTCAAACGATGTATCCACCAAATGCTCACAGTAAATATGCACAAGTAGGTATTCCTGAAATCCTTTAAACATTTTTTAAACATTGAATCTGCCGAGGATCTCGAAAGCGTTCCCAAGGGCGAATTTCGCCCCAAATCATCCGCTAAGCACTCAAATTGCGGACCTTGATTGTTTGTCGATTTACGCATTGCACTGAATTTCTTAAGCATTACTAAGTAAAAAGCAAAATGTAGGTACATTAGTTGTGGATCAATCCTCCAAGAATATTCATACAAAAGTATCATCTTTCAAACCGTTTTGTAGTGAACACAGTTTAAGCCTTATTGTTTGACTTATTCAAGCTTCTCTTTCACCTTTCATTTTTAAATTGGTCAGTTAATTTAAGGATTAGATCCTGAATACCTTCGCACAGTTAAATTTTCTAAGATGATTTAGCAGATTGAAACATTATCTGTACCCCCAAACAACTGTCAAGATCTTCTGAAGCATCATATCGAAAGATAATATCACATCAAAGCGCTCTTGGATTGAGGATAAAATCTCTCCACCATCCCAAGATGATCTAAGTAATCAGATGAGATTGTAATGCCTGATTTGAAGTCACTGTTGGCCTTAAGTGTTCGGAATATGAGTCAAAACGGTAATCTAGTTACCCAACACAAATTTCAGGCTTGTCAGAACTTTGTTTATTTGAATTACGAAATTTTATTCTTCGCTTCGTTTCAGCTGACTGTTTTCTTCCCGGATCGCCACCAAAGACCGACCAACAGTACTGATGCAACAAGAACTTCTCATTCAACTTATTGCCAAAATTGTACTTGTCAAAAATCATAAACAACGTGGTTGTGATTCCTCAGAATATTCAAATGCAGAACGTCTCTTACAACTAGAACCGTATTCAATGGCAAGTAATGAGAGTCGTTGCGTAGGGGAACTGGGTGTAAAATGCGCCGTTGGGGTAAAACGCGCCACCCTTGTTGTGAACGAACGACGTGCTTTGGGACGCTGTTTTTCACCCGAGATAATGGAAAATGTATTAAAATGCTTCTCTAGACATATTTTTAAGTGTTTTCCTGGCATAAATCGTGAAAAACTCGAAAAAACGTTTTTCGCTGTTTTCGTTGTAATTTTGTGTTATTTTCTAGGTCATTTTTTAGGCCGATAAACAACAAAACTATTGAAACTATCACCGAGAATCGACTTGTGCACTCCCATAGTTTGTATTGCATGCGAAAAAAGTGTTGAATTCAACCTTAAAAAGCGTATTGAAGGACTTAAACTTTAATCAACTCGTGGGGCAAAACGGCCACACCTATTTCATAACACCAAAACAGCCGTTTGAATTCAAATTCCAGCAAACGTAATGGCACGCTGTAGTTACGTGTCAATTCGAACCTTACAAATGCACATTTTTCGAATCAGCATGTATACTATAATCGAACAATAACATCTGATCAAACGCCCTAATATATGCAACGTATTTGCAAGCATGATTGCGCATGCGTGCGCGCGAACGACTAACGCCGAGATCAGATGGCGCGTTTTACCCCGCAAAAAATAAAAATGCAGATAAGCAAGAATTTTGTAAAAATTGATTAATTAACTCCAGAAAAAATAAAATGGATGACTGTTTCTACTATTTGATAGAAAACATGTTTGTCTATGAGATAAGGAATAAAAAATGGCTTATAATAATGTTCTTCATAGCTAAAAACGCTTCCTTCCTTAGAGGGCGCGTTTTACCCCCAGTTACCCTATTGCTTTCAGTTTAGTTAAGAATGTAAAGACATGTTGCTCAGACTCAGAAACAACATTCTGTCACCAAATGGTAACTTTCGTTCCTCTCTGTGACAGTGACGATTAATTAAACGAACAATTCTAAACTAGACTAATTAAACTTCCTTGTTCTACATCCATGATAACATATCCAGGTATCTTTTCGCCATTAATTTTCTAATAAAAACTCGCGGATCTATGGACAATCCGACAACCCTACTCAACGTGTCCGAATCGTTTTCCATGTTCCCCATGCTTTGTCATACTTGGTTTCAAAATTTATCGATTGTAAATAGCATATTTCATGGCAGTTGCTATGATGACCTACGCATTCTTGGATCGATTAACGGTTGACTCTCAACAACTTGAAATATTTCCCACTCAGTTTACGAAATTTTGTGAAATATTTTAGATAACCAGTTTATCACGTTATACGCAGGAATTTACGCCGTTAAGTGAATACCCCTAATGTTGCGATGATTAAAATCACCGTAAATATGAATCTTAACTTCAGGGGGTAAACTAGACATAATATTTTCCGCTACACTAAAAAATTTATCGTTTGTTTCTTTGCACGCATTGTTAGGAGGAAAGTATACGGAGATATTGATGATCCCCTCGTTGCATAGATGGCACAGAGTATGCGTAACAATCCAAATAGGTTGCGCACAGTGTTCTGTGTTCCTCAGAAGAAGAGCCGGATAAAAACAAATTACTTGAAGGAGCGAGAAATTGCTCTCCGAATAAATGCATTCTGCATCAATGACGTCATTCGTATGCCTAGACTCGGAATTCTATAGTTTTAGGCCAATAGATATAATGTTGCTCAAGAGCTCAAACGGAGCAGATTTGGAACGCAATATAAATTTAAAGAAATGCAGTTTTCTGTAAATTATTTTTTTTGTTAGTAAAAAGTGTTGTAATGAACCCAATCAACTGTGAAAGGAAAACTGTGAAAAGTTCCAAGAAAATCTACCGATATTAACCCCACAATAGATTGTATATAATACAAACCCATGAATCCCAGCCGTTCCAACATACAGTTCACTTTGAAAGGCAGGTAAAGACCAACTCCCAACTAGAGTAAATTTACAATAATCGCAAAACTGTTGTACAGTTGAATCAAAGACAAATTAAGGTTGAATATTACAAAATATGATTGGTAAATGCAAGACATGGCGAAACATTGGCATTTCGTGAACCTACACGAATATGAAAAAGATTCACTTTTGTGTCCTTAGCTCCTTTTCTAGCTACTCCTATCCCTACTTCCTCGTGGAACTGAAAGCGAGCAATCTTTGGGAAAGCAGAGTAACCATCTCCGATTGGAATATTGGTCCTGTGCTGACAGGTAGAAGGGCGATTTGCACATGAAAACGTATTCTCTGCATATCTGCATCTGGCTCACGATAGCGTCTGTTCCCAAAGTTAGGGGTGACTGATCATCGTCCAAGTCCAGCGAAGGACTTTATGTAAAACCGCACACTATGGTCCTCTGGAAATCTGAGAAATTGAGCCAGCCGTAAAAATTTTAACGCACAGAAACGACTCAAATGGTGGGTTTTGGCGCAACTCTCCCAGATTGGTATGCCATATTCAATGTCCGGAAGAATGACCTGTTTGTAAACAGGAAGCTTGTACTTCATAGACAAGGTTGACTTTCGGTTGATCAGTGGGTAAAGTGCTTTAAGCAAGATGTTGCTTTTGATTACCGTTTTGTCAACCTGCTGTCTGAAGAGAAGCTTGCTGTATAACGTTAAACCAAGGCAGTCGGCCACATCAGACCATTCCACCGTTGATCCACCGAGGGTGATTTTACAATCCTTAGCCGGAACAAGTCTGGGGAATTTTGAATAGGGAAATAGGATGACCTGGGTCTTCGCCGCGTTGATACAGATCTTCCAGCTGTTCAAATAATCTGACAAGACATTCAGGCCTCTCTGGAGTCGAGATGTCAACGCTCTCGTGTATCTACCGCTGTAGACGACTGAGGTGTCGTCAGCGAATAGCAATAAAAAGCCGCCTGCAGGGAGCTGAGGCATGTCCGAGGTGATCAGGTTGTATAGTGGGGGACCTAGAATACTACCCTGTGGAACACTTGCGGGGATGTTGTGAGCGTCTGAGTTGACTCCATTGAGGGAAACCCTGAACGTCCTGTTAAACAGATAATTTTTGATGATTTTCACCAAATAGGTGGGAAGATTGTATCGGTGCAGCTTGTACACCAATCCGTCATGCCAGACGTTGTCGAATGCTTTTTCAACATCGAGCAACGCCATGGCAGAGGCAGGGATGGGAAATGTACTGTAGCAAACATTTACCACCTCGACATTCACATTTTTCTACACAACCATCAAAATCCAAAGCAAACCATGACCGTTCAAAACAAAAAAATGTCACGGCTCTTCAAAGCTGTATTCTTCTTCTTTCCAATGTTTTTTTAAACCCGAATGCGAAATGACTCGAGCACAGTGGTGACCGGATTTTTCTGGTTTACGGGGATTTGCATTTTTGCTCGATAAAGGCAGCATGAAATAGAACTTGTTTATATGTATCGCAACGGAATGATTGTGCTTTTGCTATTAGCGCTAATAGATTTCAATTAGTTGAAAACACAAGCGAAATATCAACGATTGAATCATTTAACATTTTTTTCAATCATTCACCTCGAGATGGCTGCTTGAAAACGATCAAAATGGAGAGACAAAAACATTCAAGCAGTGTGTGAATTGATGCTGCTGCTTTGTGTTTTGGTTTACTGGCAGAATCCATGAACTTTGCTAAATAGTGGTCACAGTTCCCAAGCCTGGGCAAAAGATTTGGAGAGGGACTTGTTTCGCCTGAGAATGTTGGTTACTCGAGTCGGTTGGTGCACGGTTGAACGACCTCGTCGAAAGCCAAACTGTTCCTCGAGTAAGATATTGTTTTGATCAGCTGCCGAAAGCATCCGTCTGTTGATCGCTTTTTCAAAAAGCTTTGATAATCCTGAGAGAAGGCTGATGGTTCGATAGCTTTTGGGGGAGGAAGGATCCTTCCCAGGTTTTCTGATGGGGATGACTTTTGCTGACTTTCACGACTAGGGGAAGTAGCTAAGTCGGAGACACTGATTGAAAATCAGTACCAGAAGTTTGATAGAACTGGAGACTCAATTGCTTGAGCTCTAAGTTCAGGATGTTGTTGAAACCTGGGGCCTTCATGTTTTTGGATGTTTTGACATAGGCCAGCAATTCGCCAGCAGTGATCTCCACCTTCTCCGAGAAGTCGTTGGGATATCGGTGTAGGTTAGCTGCGTGTTCGGAGACAGCAGCTTCGTGTGGGCTAGAAATGTCTAGCCCTAGATTGTGTGAGCTGAAGAGATGCCGACCTATCTCAGCAGCCTTCTCCGCAGGGGTTATCAAGCGATCCTTTGAGTCGGTGTTGTCTAGTGGAATCAACGGTGGATTTGGTCTGGGTCTGGTTTTAAGAGTTTTGGTCATCTTCCAGAATGGCCTAGCACAATCTCGGAGAGAGCGGATATTTTTAGAAAAGTCTTCGTTCGTAATGTCCACCATTCTGGCCTTGATAATTTTGGATATGCGATTGACTTCGCTTTTTAACGCAGGCAGACCAGTGCGTTAGTACTTCCTGCTTTTGGTGTTGCGTAAACGAATGAGATCTTAGGTAACACGATCGATAGAAAGGGTGATGCTCACCTGACCAGATGCCGGTATATGCTGCTCTCGGGCCACGGAAATGGCCTCTTCGACGAGGTGCCTCGTATCGGATGTTGGCGTCGACACACCGCTGGAATCGACACCAGTCGACACGGTGGTAGTTGCGCCGGGTGACCAGATGCCGGTTGACCAGGAAACCAACTTCTGCCACCATCGGGTAGTGGTCCGAGCTGAGGTCCTGATAAACGACCGGTTGGGAGGTATTGTCGTCCATGTTGCTCAGGAAGACATCGATGGTTGTGTGGTCCCCGGACCGGCTCAGGCGGATGGGTGAATCCGGGCTCAGTATGGTGTAGTGGCCCTCCTCCAGGTCCTTTTGTAGGATGAGGCCATTCTTGTTTCGCCGAGTGTTTCCCCATGTTTCGTGCCTTGCGTTCAGGTCGCCAGCCGGGATAAACTGGCCCTGCCGCCGTGTCAGCTTGGTGAGGTCTTGTCTTAGGGCCGCCGATGTTCCGTCGTTGATGGTAGCTTGCTTCGGGCAGTACGCCGCAATGATTTTGATTGGGCCGGTGGAGGTTTCCACCAGAACACCAACGGCCTCGATGACTTGCAGCTGGAAGCTCGGAAGCAGGGTGCAGTTTATGTTGCTCCGCAGAGCAATCAGTGCCGCACCGGTCAAGCCTTACAAACCGGAAGTCGGGGATGAAGACGTTAACTTCCGGCTTGAGGTGCGTCTCTGTGATCACGGATATGTCGATGGCTTGAAGCGGTGGCAGATCGGGCACCTGGTAGTGGGGCGTTAGAAAGTGCTCCTCAGACAGCGGTGGAGGTGTTGGCGCTGGCGTTGTCGTCCCTGCTTCTTGGCAGATGCTTGCTGGTGGATCGTCAGGAACTCCGCTCGTTTGGGGCAATTACGGCTGCTGACGTGGATGGAATCGCAGTTGGCACACTTCGGTTTGATGCCCTCCATAAGCTAGCATGTCGTCATGGCGTGCGCGCCGGAACATTTGCCACAGCGGGGCTTCATGTGGTAGTTCCTCGTCCCGTGACCAAACGCGAGAAAGTTGCCACACTGCGTCACTTCTCTCTTTTTCGGGCGGTAGCGCTCCCATTCAACGACGATGTTGAAGAGCGCTCTCATCTTTGTCAGGCCCGCCATGGTGATGAACCCCTTCTCCAGGTGGGCCAGGTAGAGCTGGTCCCGATGCCTTCCTCCTTGTACTCGCCAGATGGGGAACACATTTGTCGGCTTCAGTCCGGCCGCCTTCATCTCGTGGCCTCCGGGGTGTATTCCGGCAACCCTCGGATGAGAACCTTCATCGTCTTGCTACCGGGGGCATTGTGGGTGTAAAATTCCACCCCCTTTGCCTTCAGCAGCTTGCCGGCCTTGTCGTAATCGGCACCAGAAGCGCACATGATCTTAGTGCCGGTGTGGCACAGCTTAAACAGCAGCCTGATATTGTTGGTCGCTAGTTCGGATCACGGTACCGATGCCCACCTCGGTACAATTTAGAGCGACTGAAACAACCAGATGTCACCAATGCGCACGTGCAGCATCTTGAGGCAGGGTTGCCGAATGAGGGCGAGCTCGATGCAGCCCCTCTTGAGGACTGTTGGAAAACAGTCTATGACGCTGCCGAAAACATAGTCGGATACGTGGAATGGAGTTCAAGAAACGATTGGTTTGACGAGAAGTGCCAGGAGGTTTTGTTGGAGAAGACTGCAGCGTGGGCTATAATGCTGCAGTATGGTACGCGGCAAGATCGAGGAACAATAAAAACTGTAACGGAAACAGCAATCTCCAATATTCCAGGACAAAAAGTACCGCCTATAAGAGGTGGAATGCCAAGAGATGGAGTTGTTGTACCATTTCAAGAAACGCGGAAGTTCTATTAGGAGCTCTACGCCTCCGCAAAGGCTTTATGCCGCGAGCTCAAATGTGCAGGGATTAGAATGGGGGCGTCTTGATGGACGGACGCCAGGTGATCGAAAGGTGGAAGAAGCACTACTATGTCGTAGTCGAGGATGGTGAAAGGCGGCCATTAACCGAGTGAATTGCCGATATTTTGTTGGCGAGGTTTTATCAAGTTGATTGATTGAGAACCAAATACCTTCGTATATAATAACGTTTCACTAATCAATCCAATCAGCTTCGCCAAGATCCATGTTCTATCATCTCAATTATTTTCATTGAATCGTACACCGCCTTGAAATCAATAAATAGATGATGAGTCTGCAAGTTGTACTCCCGGAATTTATCGAAGATCTGTCGCATGGTAAATATTTGATCCGAGGTCGATCAGCCCTCACGAAAACCAGCTTGGTACTCGCCGGCGAAAAACTCTTCAAGCGGTCTCAATCTGTTGAACAGAATACGTGACGTTATTATGTACGCCAAATAGCGCAGCGTTATTCCTCGGTAAATGGCGCACTCCAATCTATGCCCTTTTTGAGGGCAAACGGAGCAATCCATCCAGGTAGTTCTTCTTTCTCCCATATTCTTAGTAGAATATGGTAAATTTTTCCATGCAGCTACTATCGTGCTTGAGAAGTTCGGCCGGGAGCGAATCCTTCTCAGTAGCCTTGTTGTTCTTCAGCTCCTTAATCGCCTTCTTATCCTCATTTAGTGATGGAAGCTCCACAGCTTGACCATCGTTGTGGATGTTTTCTGTTCTTTCGTTTCCACCATTCAGTAACGTTTTAAAATGCTCTAGAACCATTATCGAGGCAATATTTAGGCGAGATAGACGGCTATCCAAAATTTAATAATTTTGTAAAGCGCTATAGCCAAAAATAAGAAGAATAGACCAGCAGTAGATGGTGTGGATTGGTGGAAAAAATCAGCTAACAGGTCTTTACTATTGCCCTAATCGTCCCCATTATTAAAACGCTCTATTTATGTTCCCAAAATTCTCACAGGACCTTGGAGTGGCCTTGGCAATTGCCGTTTAACCACTCTTGGGAAGATTGTAGGCCGTGGAGTGCGCACGTAGTAGACCAAAGACGTTGAGTGCTCATACCACCTCGAAGTTCTTGTACGCTACTCTCGAGACTGCAAAACGAGCGAGGAAGTGCCTTGTGTCTCGTGTGCGCTGACAAAGCAATGACGAAGGAGTAATAGCGGAACGAAAAAGGGGACTCACCACCAGAAGAAGAGTGAGTGGAAGATAGAAGATAGGCTGTAAGGAAGTGCGAGGAAATAAAGGTAGTTTCCATAGTATTTCCATATAAACCTACATTGTCTTTGGTACAGCTTTAAATCAACACCGAAAAAAGCTGCAAATTTCACAGAAAACTATTTTTATGTCAAGGATGGTATAAAAGATATGGGACATTGGATTTTAAAACTTTTTTTTTCAAAATTTGGATACCCTTAAGGAATATGTGGTTTTATGGAATGTCCCTCATTACATTCCTTCTTTCACACTTTGCCTGTTCGAATCTTATAAATGCCAAATAAACCGATCAACTACCGAGATAGCGATGATCAAGCGATATTGAAACCACATCAAATATCCGTGAGAAGCTTTTGCTAACCCATCGCCTTGCAACGGAGATTAAAGGTTATTAACTTGTTGCATTTTAGCATGGGAAAATCAATTATCGGCATGTTAATTGATTTTAAATTGGCAGCAACGACACTTCACACGTTGATGGTTTCCAAAAAGCGCCCAGTCATTGTTTGTTCCAATTTCCATCATTTTAGTACGACCTTATCCATACAAGTCGTGATTTGGGTGGTCTTGATTTTTCCAAACGAAATCGAGTGCTCCAAAAGCGAGCAATCTGAATTCCTCGCTATATTCTAAGATTCCATAAGTCGACGATCACTGATCATTTCATGTTAAGCAGCGGAACATGGAATCAGCACAGACAAAACAGGCAAAAAAATTTAAAACAATTTTCTTTAAAATCTATCGCCATACTTTACCCACAATTCTTCATTTGGGTTCATGCTGCACGTAAATCGATTATGTTTCAAAAAAGGCCTACAGAAGGCGCTAAGTGTGAAACGACAAACATGAAAGAGAACACTGCGCGCGCCTCTGGTTGTGAGGTACGAAACAAAGACAGCCTAAAAATGAGCGTGGGTCGAAGGATATTTCATCAGTGCTACGTCCGTTTGGCTTTGGAATCAGTCCCAAAAGGTGCAAATCATGGATCGATTTAAAGTTTCCACGATATTGAGCCAAAACCTGGACCTCACACGGGTCGCAACCGAGTGCCGGACGCTGACGATGCGATGGCGTTGCGTTTCCGATCACGATCAAGCGTAGATGATGTGGCACGGCGTCCGTCGGTCGTCAGAATGGAACGGGAGTGGATGGTGTCGGAACAATTTGTTACATTGTCAGAACGATCACCGAAGGGTGGTCGTCGGTTTCAACGAAATCGGTGAGTTGGCCAGTTTCGAAGCTGGATGTTTGGCGGATTATAGCTCCAAGAACTAGTTTAGTGAGATTGAGTAATTTATCTTTAATCAATTATTGGCAGCTGCGCAAGTTTGGTGTGTATTATTTATGGGACGTGTTGCATTTGCGAAACTAATGGGACGATACTACCCCAATATTTATCAAAAGAGTTTTGTTGATAAATCTCAATGCAGTGCATTTTCAAAAGGCATAATATGAAACACGAAGCACGCTATGTCTGAACCAGGCGATTAGGAAATCGAATGCACAAACAGATTATTTTCTCGCTTAAAACAGAATTTAGTCTATACTCTTTATCGCAGTTGCGCGATAACTGGACAGTTACATATCAGATGATACGGCGTTACATAATCAAAATCACAATTATCACACACAAATGAGCACGCTGAATATTTGCCATGAGTCAACACTCTACCAAGAGACTGCAATTCTGCTTTGACAGATTTGTTAAATACTTCGCCACTCTTGGAGCTGGCTCAGTGATGTGCAATTTTGTTTGACAACACGACTCCAAACTATTCCAATATTGCTTGTGCTGAGTAGCCGCCCAAGAATTTCTGAAGCTTCAAACAGCATTTCGAAATTGGAATAGTTGGTTGGGCCAATGAAGTCATGCGAGCTTAATCATTTGACTATTAATTCCCAGCAAAGGGAGAATGGCCAGGTATCCATACAAGGGTTTATAGAGTTGGCTGAATTTAGTTCCTCAATTTGAGTTCGACATGCAATAACAAGCTTCGGTCTTGAGTTAGCCGAAGCAAGAACTTTTACATCAGCCTAAGTGTTGATTGCACTCCACGCATAAGAGCAAATATGTATTTCGCATATTGCATCACTCACAATTTAGTGTCCGAACAGATTTATCAGCGAAACAAATAGGTTGAATCGTTTTGCTCGTTATGATCTACAACTCGATAAATTTAGATTTGTGTACCGTAATCCGGGGTAACATTGATCATTTTTTTGTATATTTCCTAAATATTTCATTTGAAAATTCAAATATTGTAAATTTTATATTTTTAAAACAAGTACTGCCACACATAGCTCGTGACTATATACTGTATTTTGTTTTTAGAAAGGTTTAAGCATGTTTAAAAAATGTTTTAAGTGATTTTTTGATTTAGCTGGTTATGGGGTAACATTGATCACCTATATAAACAATGTTCGGTAATATTGATAATATCGTTGCTTACTTAAATCATGGCTCCCGAAGCCGAATATTAAGGGCCAACGCTTACAAGTCATTTACTTTTTAAGTTATTTAAAAATTAAAATCACCTCGAACCACGGAATACGCCTAAAAGTAGGCAATTTCCTAAGGTAATTTTATATTCTTAATAGTAATTCGTTAATGTTGCCTAATTGAGCATACTTATCAGCCATTCATGAAAAACCGATCTAGTGGGTCACCGAACTCCGTGAAAATTTGCCATTTTGTTCCTTATCCGAAATAAGAATACACGTGTTTTTGAATTTTTTGATTTTGATTTTGATTTCCGAATTAAGGTGACCAGAAAAATCGTGATTTTGAAAAATTTTTATTTTTAAAAATATTATAACTTTTGAACCGTTTGATCGATTTTCAATCTTTTAGGACAAAATGAAAGCTAAAGATTATGACTTTTCAGGAAAAATATTAAGTTTCACTAAAATAGCTTTTTTACATGAAAAAAAAAAATCAATAATTTCCGTTTTTTCGTGTTTTGAAGGCCTCGGGACCAAAGGGGCTATTGCTGTTCTCATTTTTTCTTGAAAGTTCAGAAAATTTTACGTTTACTGTAAAATTTTCAGCGATGTATGTTTTTTAGTTTTTGAGATATATTTTTTTGAATATAAAAAATCAATCATTTTTCATCGGCAAAGCGCATAAGATTTTTTATTTAAAAAAAAACATAACTTGCGAACAGTTTAAGCAATTTCCAATCTTTTTACATTGAAATCAAGCTTAAAATTTCAACCAGACTCGCGAAAACGGGACTTGCGAAGACGGTCTTCTCTTTCCGTGATTGCTAAGTTTTTTTTCTTATTCCACGTGTTTATATCAATCACAACCCTCACATGAACCTCTCAGCAAGAAATGAATTGCGGTGTGAATAACACCAAATCATAAATAGCCTTTGAGTGAAATTTCGTGCCAGCAAACGTAGCAAACATTAGTATAACTAATTCTTGTGTTCAGATTTATCAGCAACTTTGGAAAAATCTGCTCCGCCGATTGAAGTTTTTAATAATAGTTTATTTTGAATACAATACTTTTCACTTCTTCAGCCATAAAAACGGCGGGCTGCATTTGACGTTTTGTGACAGGCGAATCTGGGCTGCATATGACGTTGATATTTTTCCTCTTCGCGAGTCTCTCCAGGTTTTAGGTAGTATTGTATTGAGGTTAGGAAGTGACATTAACTAATTCATCAAAGGAGACATTCGCGAAGACGTGGTTGGTAATTTTGGTCACAGTTTTGGCTCTCAAACCGAGGGCTTGTGGTTACAGCTAATTTTGAGTTGCCTCACTCAGTGATGTAATTTGGGGAACATGACAATGTCTGCTAAACCGGAATAAAACAACAAAACAAAATGCTCGCGACATCGAAATGTAATGATTCACTTGCATCTGTCGTGCTCGAGAGGAACGAAGCTATTGTGATTCGTGAGCTGTCTTCGGAAGTGTTCAGAGTCAATTGCGCTTTGGTGGAGCAAGTTATTTTCCTCCAAGATTTCTGGTTTTCAAAGGTTTCAAAGGTAGTTGACTGCCGGTTTAATGAACTGTCAAACCATAATAAATCACACCTTGTTTGCTACTCGTTACTCGCAGTAAACGTTCGCGAACTTTTTGCTTTGTCTTTTGGTAGGGTACATAACTACTTGGGCACTTCCATGATTCACTTTGCATGGTGGTTTTTTCTCTGCCGAATTGTCTGAAACTTTGCAATATAGAAACGTTTTAGTACGACGCATATTGGAGCTAAATATGAACTTTGTAGCTTTAAAAAAAACCCCACTGCCGAAATGAATCGAAAGTGCCAAGAAAAGGATTCAGCTCCCTATGTTCTCCCGAGCAGCGGGGTGCGGTTTTACTCACATCAAGCTGTTCGTGAGTCCTGTCAGTTTGTTTCGCATTGGTTTACACTCGTAAGTGCGCCAAAGGCTTTCCGTTGTGATCAACATTTGGTTCCGACCCCTCCACCACGGTACAATCTGGAACGATCAAGCTACCCGAAGTCGCAACTAATTACGCGAAAAGACTTGAAGCACGTTGCTGGAAGAGGCAGAGCTTACCCGAAGCCCCTTACCTTACCGAAGTACAGGTATGACAGGTAGCACTTGTCTGCACCGATTGATAGCCAGATCTGGGATACAGAACAGCTACCGAAGGAGTGGAAGGAGGAAGAAAGTATACCAATATACAAAAAGGCAGCCTATAGTGCTTTCCCATATCACTTCCGCCATCTATCGCCACTGTAAGCAGATTCGTGGGAAGTTGTCAAAACCGGTTTGGTGGACGGGCGATCGACGACAGACCAAATCTTTTGCGGCAGATCCTCCAAAAGTGTCGCGGATATCAAGTCCCGACATCGATTTCAAGCGGCTATGATACCATCGACCGCAAAGAGCTATGAAGATTTGGACGAGAATGGTTTTCCCGGAAAAATGACTAGACTGATCAAGGCAACGATGGATAGTGTACAGGCTGTGTGAAGATTATCGGTGCATTATCGGACCCGTTTGAAAACACGCAAAGGTCTTCGACAAGGCGATGTTTTTCCTGCCTCCTGTTCAATATTGCGCTAGACGGTATTATGAAACGGGCGGGCTTCAACATGGGGGGCTCAATCTTCAATAAATCCAGCCAGTCATCTGTTTTGCTAGAAGACGTGGACCATTGTCGGAAGAACATTCTAGGTGGTTTCTGAACAGTATACCAGGCTGACACGTGAAGCAGATCGAGTTGGATTGAGAGGAAAATACGTCGAAGACGAAACATCTGCTGGCAAGAGGAACCGAGCGCCGATAGAGCTCGCATTGGCAGACACGTAGATCGACGGGGATGAATTCGAGTGGTGGTCTAATTTGTCATTGATAACGTCGGATAACAACTGCAGCAGAGAATTCGAAGACGTATCATTGCTGGAAGCCGTGCTACTGGACTCCACAAGACCTTGCGTTCTGGTAAACTTCACTTCTGTACTAAGTGTACCATGTACAAGACGCGATAAGACCGGTTAGTCCTCTACGGCATAAAAAAAAAACACAAACACACAACCACACAACACCCACCAACAACACACACCACAAGCTAAAGAGGACCGCCACCCACCCCAACACCCAACAACAAGGACACCTACAACGAAAAAAGTTTTTGAAAAACAAGACCCAACAGAAAAACATAAAAAAAAATAGAAAATTAAGACAAAAAAAAAAAAAAAGAAAAAAAAAAAAAAAAAAAAAAAAAAAAAAAAAAAAAAAAAAAAAAAAAAAAAAAAAAAAAAAAAAAAAAAAAAAAAAAAAAAAAAAAAAAAGAAAAAAAAAAAAAAAAAAAAAAAAAAAAAAAAAAAAAAAAAAAAACAAAAAAAAAAAAAAAAAAAAAAAAAAGAAAAAAAAAAAAAAAAAAAAAAAAAAAAAAAAAAAAAAAAAAAAAAAAAAAAAAAAAAAAAAAAAAAAAAAAAAAAAAAAAAAAAAAAAAAAAAAAAAAAAAAAAAAAAAAAAAAAAAAAAAAAAAAAAAAAAAAAAAAAAAAAAATGAAAAAAAAAAAAATGAAAAAAAAAAAAAAAAAAAAAAAAAAAAAAAAAAAAAAAAAAAAAAAAAAAAAAAAAAAAAAAAAAAAAAAAAAAAAAAAAAAAAAAAAAAAAAAAAAAAAAAAAAAAACAAAAAAAAAAAAAAAAAAAAAAAAAAAAAAAAAAAAAAAAAAAAAAAAAAAAAAAAAAAAAAAAAAAAAAAAAAAGAAAAAAAAAAAAAAAAAAAAAAACTGGAGGGTTAGCAGCCATGGATCGAGTTAAAAGAAAATTGGCGTAACATTTGCCGCGGTCATAACATAAAATTTGAAAACGTAGATCATCAAAAACATAAGCATAGATGAACCGTAATTGTAGTTGCTACTTACACGTGATTGACCAGAACAGCGAAAGTTGCACAGAGAATTTAATGAAT
>NW_018735784.1:0-33936 GCF_002204515.2 Aedes aegypti | reverse complement strand
TTTAAAGTCCAAAATTTGAAGACATAGTTTCCCCAAGTTCTATCAGGCGATTCTTTTTTCATAAAATGAAATAAATTTCACGGTCAATGAAATTCCGGCATCGTAATATTCAATCATAGAGCCAACGTTACGGCACATTGAAGCTATTCAGAATGATCTAGCTGAAGTTGGTAGAATTGAATACCACCGGTTCTAAATTATTTGTTTAGCCCTAGACCAGTTCATCTCAAAACCAACGGTTTTATTTCCCTTCCGAAGGACGTCGTCACTATAACTTTTTATGTCATAAGCGATTATTTCGGGGATGGGATTCGATCCCAGGTCCTCGGCGTTAGAGGAGTGTCTTCTAACCTATACACCAGGTCCGTTTCCTATTTATTTACAGACTTGTTAAACAATGAACGATTGGAAAAATTTGTCAGTTGACATAGACTCTAACTGTAGAAAATCTCCTAGAACAGCTGAGATGCAGGCTTTGTCCAGTTGAGTCGTAACGGTGGCAAGAAGAACAACATATTTGGTCCATAGCAGTTTGGAGATGTATGTTGAAGAATTGTTTATGGAAACCGAGGGAGTCGAGAATGTCCATGGTTAGCGTGACAAAATTTGTTCTAAGCATCAATGAAAGAAAATGAAAATTGTAAATAAATGTACTAATAAAGGTCGTCGAAAATGGATGATTTGGATTTTCGGGGAATGGTGCAACCCTGTAAATGGTTTTTCCGGGTATGGTACATTCCGGTAAGTGGTCTTCCGGTAAAACGCATTCCGGATAATGGTATTCCGGGAAGTGGTATAGAAACTCGTTTTCCATATTGTTTTGAAGTTCAATTCCTTCAGTCTAATAGACAAAACAGGAATTGGAAGGTTTTCCTTTTGTTCTTCTTGATGTAACTTCTCACTTGCTTTTCAGCGTAGCCTTATGTGCACTTCCACAGCTATTAATTATTGCAAAAAGTGCCATTTTTGCATTCTTTCGAGTCTGTTCCACTTAGAATTTGTCCGCTTCTTTTTAATTACCGTGGTGCCTCTTGCTGTCATAGCAAGAAAATAATCATCCTTTTGATCCAAAAGAATTGATAATCCATGAATATTCACATATATTTGCAAAAATAATCGAAGTTGGAACGTGAAATTTTGCACAATTACATAGAAAACCCAACATCGTCAGGAGAAATGGTTCCGAAAATTTTTAAATTTTCAAATTCCGTACCCAGATAGGGGCCCAGATAGCCGTAGCGGTAAACGCGCAGCTATTCAGCAAGACCAAGCTGAGGGTCGTGGGTTCGAATCCCACCGGTCGAGGATCTTTTCGGATTGGAAATTTTCTCGACTTCCCAGGGCATAGAGTATCTTCGTACCTGCCACACGATATACACATGCAAAAATGGTCATTGGCATAGTAAGCTCTCCGTTCATAACTGTGGAAGTGCTCATAAGAACACTAAGCTGAGAAGCAGGCTTTGTCCCAGTGGGGACGTAATGCCACAAAGAAGAACCAATCATTTTACCGTGCACATTAGGGTGCCAATGAAAATCGATTTTTCGAATTTCAAAAAAAGGTAGGGCTCAAAAGTTTTGTCTCCTCGAAAAAAGTCCCCATGCAAAATTTGAGCTCAATCGGACTTCATTAAGTGGACCCCCAAAGCGGTCAAAGTTTGGCTTTTTTGACCCATGAAAAATCTCCAAAGGGGGGGGTACATGAAATTTCCGAAATCGAAATTTTTTTTTTGATGCCAGATGTCTTAGAAATGCATGAAACGTCGAGATCTGGTGTTATTTGGAAAAATTTTTTTTTGAAAAAATCGACCTTTTGGGACTTAGTAAATTTTTGAGTTGGGGGAGTGAATTGAATTTGAAATGAACGATTTGAATTCAATTGCTGAGAAATTCAAGGCAATAGTATTGAAACATATCCTATATGATTGTTGGCCACTGAAAGCATATGATATGTGATATTTCATTAGGGTGGTTCATTTACTTTGCATTAGAGTGGTCCTTTTTGTTAAAAAATAAAAAAAAATAAAAAATAGAATTTTAATTGAATATTGAAGACAATAGTATTGGAACATCTCTCACATTATCGTCAGCCATTTTCTACATTTAATATGTGGTATTTTATTAGGGTGGTTCACTTATTTTCCATTCGGGTGGGCTTTTCTGTCGAAAAATCATAATTTGAATGGGATATTAAAAACAATAGTATTTTATCACCTCTTTCATCATCGTAGGCATTTTCCTTCAATTAATTCGTGATTTTTTTGTTTAGAGAGGCTTTAAATTCCTCTGAATTCATGCGCCTCTAGTTCCATTTGATATGCGACATATCGTAGGATACTGTTAACATATTTCATTAGGGAGTTTCTCTTATTTTCCATTAGGGTGCATCATTTTTCGTATAGTTTTGAAACCATGATTTCTCGAAAAAGTCTCGTCCACTTTCCTTAATTATGGTATCATTGTAAAAAATTTCAACCTTAATATCTACAGACCGAAAGATTATGGTGTGGACTACTACATACATATTTGCGTAATGTTCGACGAAAAATGTAAAGGTAACTTAGTTAACAACAAAAGAGTTTTCTAGAAAGCCTCTCATTGTTAGAAAGGTCTTTTGAAAAGTTTTGCGTGATTTTCATTCGGAATGCAAACTTCACTAAGCTGAACCAGTTTGGAGTCCTCGTCTCCATTACAAAATCCGCTTGCTACTTCGTGATTTCAGATGCACTCATCTCAGAGATCAAGCATTGAGCCTCGTGACCTTTCCAATTTAGTTTTGCGAATTCCAAAGGAAATTCTACAGAAAATTCTGAAGGAAATTCTAGAGGAAATACTGAAGGGAAATTCCAAAGGAAATTCCAACGGAAATTCCAGAGGGAATTACGAAGGAAATTCCAGTGGAAATTCCGAAGGAAATTCCAGTGGAAATTCCGAAAGGAATTCCAGAGAAAGTTCCGAAGGAAATCCCCAGACGAAATTTCTCAAGAAATTCCAGAGGAAATTTCGCAGGAAATTCTGAAAGAAATTCTAGAGAAAATTCTGAAGGAAATTCCAGAGAAAATCCCGAAAGAAATTCCAGAGACAATTTCGAAGAATATTCTAGGGGAAATACGAAAGGAAATTCCAAAGTAATTTCCGAATGAAATTCCAGAGGAAATTGCGAAGGAAATTCCAAAGGAAATTCCGAAGGGAAATTCCAGAGGATATTCCGAAGGAAATTGCAGAGAAAATTCCGAAGGAAATCCAGAGAAAATTCCGAAGGAAATACCGAAGAAAATTCCAGAGGAAACGAAAATTATAGAGGTACTTCCGAAGAAAATCCGGAATAATTTCAAAGCTTCAAAAGAAATTCCAAATCAAATTCCGAATCAAATTTAGCATGAAACTCCAAAAGGAATTCCGAAGAAAACTCTAGAAGAAATTCCGAAGCAAATTGCAAAGTAAATTTCGACGAAAATAACGTAGAAAATTCCAAATCAAATCCCGAAGGTAGCTCCAAAATGAATTCCAAAGCCAATCCCGAAAGAAATTCCAAAGCAAATTCAAAAAGGAAATTCCAGAAAAATAAATCCGAATGGATTTTTGAAGGATGTTCCGAAGCAAATTCCAAAGAAAACTCGGAACGAAAATTGCGCAGAAAATTCCAAATGAAATTCCGAAGCCAGCTCTAAAAGAAATTGCAAAGGAAATTCCATAAGAAATTTCAAAGAACTTCCGAAGCGAATCCAAAGGAAATTCCGAAGGCAATTCCAGAAGAAATTCCAAAGGAAAACGCCGAAGAAAATTTTGAAGAACTGAAGAAGGAAATTCCGAAAGGAATTCCAAAGAAATCCAAAATAACTTCCTGAAGCAACTTACTGAAAGAAATTCATGAAGAAATTCCAAAGGAAATTCTGAAGTAAATGAGATATGAAGTTCCGAAGAATACAAAGAAATTTTAAAGGATACTCCTAAGAAAATTCCGAAAAAACAATACGAAGGAAATTCCAAAGTAAATTCCGCGAAAATTCAACGGAAAACAGTCCAAAGGAAAAAATTCCAATCAATACTTCTAAATAAAATTTCGAAATCTCCATAGGAAATTCCAAAGGTTATTCCAAAGGAAATTCCGAGGAAACTCTATAACAAATTTGGAAGTAAACTTCAAACGAAATTCCGAAAGAAATTTCAAAGAGAATTTTGAAGGAAGTAATAAAGGAATTCCTAAGAAAATTCTGAAGAAAATTTGATAAGTAGCCCCAAAGAAAACTGCAAAGGAATTTTAAAGGATACTCCTAAGGGAATTTCGACGGAAATTCCAAAGTTAATTCCGAAGGAAACTAAAAAAAATCCAACGGAATTTCCGAAGCAAATTTCAGAAGAAATTCTGACGAAAATTGCGTATAAAATTCCAAAGGAAAATTCCGAAAAAAACGCAAGGGAATTCTGAAGAAAAATCCGTGGAAAATTCCAAAGGAATTTCCGAAAACTCCATAGGAAATTCCATAAAAAATTCAAAGCAAATTCCGAATGAAATTCAAAAAGGAATTTCTAAGGAAATTTCGAAGAAAAGATCACAGGCTCCAAAAGAAATTCCAAAGGAAACTTCGATGGAATCTTTCGAAAATACAAGGGAAATCCCAAAAAAAAATTTAAAAAAAATGAATAAAATTGCAAAAGAAATTCTGAAGCACATTTCAAAGGACATTCCGACGACAATTCTGAAAAATATCCAAAGCATATTCAAAAGGGAATTTCTAAGGAAATTCCAAAGCAAATCCCGAAGCAAATTGCAATGAAAAAAGGAAGTTAAAAGGAAATTTCGTAGAAAATTTCTAAGGAATTTTCTATGGAATATCCAAAGCAAATTTGTAAGGAAATTCTCAAGAAAACTCTGTGGAAATTCCAAAGAAAATTGTAAAGGAAATTTCTAAGAATATTCCGCAGTAAATTTCAAAGGTCCAAAAGAAATCCCAAATGAAATTCCAAAGAAAGCTCCAAAGAAAATTTCGAAGGAATTTCCAAAGTAAATTCCAATGCTTCGAAAGAATTTCCAAATAATATTTCGAATACAATTCTGAAGGAAGCTCCAAAGATAATAACACAGGAAATTCCGAAACAAACTTTAGAAGAAATTCGGAAGGAAACTCCAAAGCAAATTTCGAAGGAAACTCAAAAAGAAACTCCGAAGTAAATTTCGAAGAAAATTCCAATGAAAAGTTCAGAATGAAATTCCGGAGGACACTTCATAGGAATTTCGAAGGAAATACCACAGAAAATTCAAAAGGGCACTTCTAAAGATACCGAAGAAAATTCCACAGGATATTCCGAAGCAAATTCAGGATACAATTTCCGATTTTGATAAAAATTCCGTAGAAAAAAAAGGAAATTTCGTAGAAAATTTCAAATAAAATTTTAAAAGGAATTTCAAAGGAAATTCCGATTAAAATCAAAAGGAAACTCCAAAGAAAATTCCGTTTGAAAACTCCAACGAAAAAATCCATATGAAATTCCGACGAAATTTCTTAAAGGAACTTTGTTACATCTTTGAAGAATAAACGAGAACTTGATTGTCAAAACTTGAATTACCTACCGTTGTCACAACCGAATCGCGTGTACTATAGCAAGCAGAAGGCAACGTACTTTTGTTTCGGGAATTAAGGAGCCCAAGGCTGAGAATCTCTTTGAAAATATAAACTAAACACTTTTGTTGCCCTTCATCGTCGCCCATCAAGCTATTGTCATAATTTGTATACGTCAAAAATTATTTCATTCCTTTTTTATCTGTATTTTGATTATGGCAGTTAGAGTTGTGCTTCACTGAATTCACTGATGATTGGAACGTTTTATTTTAACTATTCAAAAGAAACCCTTAATGAAAATAGCTTAACGAAGAGTTGCATGCCAATGAAGAATCATGATTCAAAACTATACAAACAAAGTTGATTTTGTTAGATCTATTGAGAATATTTTACAAATTAAATGATCACCCTTATGCAAAACTGAGGACAATAGCCCCAATGAAATATCACATATTATACATTACAGTGGCCTACGATGACATAGGAGATGTTTAATTACTCTTGTATTTACTATTCCATTCAAATACTCAATTTTTTTTTAAAGAATCACTGTAATTGAATATAAGTGAGCCTTCCTAATGAAATATCACGAATCTAATGAAGGAAATGGCCTACGATGATGAAAGAGGTGATAAAATACTATTGTTTTTAATATCGCATTCAAATTATGATTTTTCGACAGAAAAGCCCACCCGAATGGAAAATAAGTGAACCACCCTAATAAAATACCACATATTAAATGTAGAAAAATGGCTGACGATAATGTGAGAGATGTTCCAATACTATTGTCCTTCAATATTCAATTAAAATTCTATTTTTATTTTTTAACAAAAAGGACCACCCTAATGGAAAGTAAATGAACCACCCTAATGAAATATCACATATCATATGCTTTCAGTGGCCAACAATCATATAGGATATGTTCAATAACTATTGCTTGAATTTCTCAGCAATTGAATCAAATCGTTCATTTCAAATTTCAATTCTCTCCCCCAACTCAAAAATTTACTAAGTCCCAAAAGGTCGATTTTTTTCAAAAAAAAATTTTTCCAAATAAACCCAGATCTCGACGTTTCATGCATTTCTAAGACTATCGGCATCAAAAAAAAAATTTCGATTTCGGAAATTTCATGTACCCCCCCCTTTGGATATTTTTCTGGGTCAAAAAGCCAAACTTTGACCGCTTTTGGGGGTCCACTTAATGAAGTCCGATTGAGCTCAAATTTTGCATGGGGACTTTTTTCGAGAGACAAAATCTTTTAAGCCCTACTTTTTTTTGAAATTCAATGGCAAAATTTTCCCATACATTCCATTGGCACCCTAGTGCACATCGTTGGATGGATATGCCGGGGTAAGACTCAAACAAGTTCTTGCAGATAAATTCATTTGTAAGTTGATGATTTGGGCAAGCTTTCTTCGGTTATGTAAGAAAAACATTACTGGTTTTCCTACCACTGACAACAATAAAATGGACAAATTTACAAATAAAAGTTTCTTTTGAATAGAGTTTTTCCATTAATTTCATTGAATAAACCCCACGAGGTTCTAACCTACTTAGATAGCTGCCATTAAAGACCTGACGTCATAGAATGGTATGGTATGATATGTCTAGGGCATTAGCACAGTAATATCGATTTCAGTGAAAAAGTATCAGTCCACCAAGTTGGCCAAAAGATTGAAAAAAATCGAGCAAAAAACAAGCGTCAGTCTAAGAAAATAATTAAAATAACAGAAACACCGTCTGGGGTAGACATTTTCTTGAAAAATGACAGATAAGGTAGACATTAATACTATGCAAGAATTTATGGGTGGAATCTTCTTATTCTGAAGAACCGTGTTTGATGTTTCATGCAATTGTGATATATTAATCTGCCTTGCTAAAAAAAACTCTCGGCCAGTGTTTATCTAACCATTATTTTCTTCAAGAAAACAAAACAACAAAAACAAAAACTTTCAAACACAAAACTTACATGTAGAAGTCATCTATAAAACTATGGAGCCATTATTCTTAATACAAGGTTTGCGCAATCCCAGTACTCTACGTACAAGATAAAAGGGGGCCCAAACTATTGAAATTCGGAGCAGGAATGAATAACCTACTAAGGCTATCAAGGTCAGATTGAGACATTGAATTAACCATCGGAAAAAGTCATTTATATATGAAAATTCATAATGTATTGTTTAGGTTTTGCAATACCTGATTTAATTATCAGTTCAGCGTTATTTAGCACAGGACTCTTTCACGCAATGCATCTTTCAAATATGATGAAATAGGTGGATTAAAATATCTTCTACTGACTCCCTTGTTACTGGTTTCATTCTGGTCATTAAAAGAAGATCGCTGAAATGGCTTTCATTTCATTTCGTATTATAAATTGATACGGGACTGGTTCAATGATGGCCAAGTCTTCAAATGGCAAAACTAACGTTTTATTTAAAACCTCATCCCATATTGATTGTTTTGCTTCAAAAGCATCTGTGGTAGTCAATTGAAACCTGAAAAAATATCCATGTCCCACGCATCTTCCGTTACCCATAAAAGGAGGAGGAGTCAGGACTCAGGAGGATGTCCCACCCAGTGATTGTTAGACCAAATAAATCGCATGTGCTTAAAAATTTGTAGCAACTCATTCGATCTATTGGCCTTCAAATTGAGACCATTTGAGATTTCAAGGTTAATTCCGAACGTCTAAGATTTAAGCAGAAATTTGCGGAAAGAAAGCCATTTTCCAACCGCCCCTTTCAAATATACAGTCAACTCTCCATAACTCGATATTCAAGGGACCATCTAGTTAGAGAGTATCGAATTATATAATACAAAACCAGTGCAAACGCGATCTAAGGGACCATCGAGGTAGCCATGAAAACCAACTCTATATCGAGATACGAAATATCGAGTAAGAGGGAGTTGACTGTATATGAGATTTTATTTTGCACATGTATTAGATGCTAGCTTCAATTTTTAGACATCTACTATCAGAATTTTGCTATTTTTTTCTAGGCATTTGGAAATATGCGCTTTGAAAATAACGAAACTTTAAACCAAAAAAATAAGTAGAAAATAATTATGCCTTAGAAGAGATTACAAGGGTATTGGGAAAAAAATATGTACTCTAAGGAAAAAATCATTCATGATGACCATTCCGTAAATAATGATAATGTTTTCCGCTTCGTTTTACCAAAGTGTGCCCTAGCCTACCGAATAAGTTGAAAAAATATATATTTTAGCGAAAATGAGAATTCGTTTAGAATCAAGATGACGACTCAGGAAGCTATCAAAGCCGTTTTCGATAATAACTCACCAAAATACAACGTTTAAATACAGTGACTTAACCATATGATATCGTAATGCGTGAACGTCTAACACAATCGCATATCAAACGTTAGTTTTTAGACGATTATTATTCAAAGCTTGTAAATCGGGTGCTGATTGCTCATTTCGACCAATCAAACGTATTTTATTAACGATCCTTCGTTCAGTCCAAGTTCGAAACAATTGTTCCGGTCCCCTCTCTATTTGGCTCACACCGGATAAATCGCAAACGTCTACGGCTAATTTTACTATTCCACTACAATTTAAACGTCCACATGCGCTAGGCATTTCATCAGCTGCTACTCTCTCTGTTGGTCGCTTTGCGTTACCACATTGATCCCCACGGCTCCGATGATGGAGAGGAAACTCTTATGATTCATCAAAACATACACTCACTCAAAACAGCACGCTCCAACACGACGGCGGCGGCGGAGACGATTGGTTGTTGGAATGTGGCTGCTTCTTGGAACGGCATCCGGAGCTACTGCGACGCTATGCATCGAGAATTAGCGATGATTGGTTTGGATTGAGCTACTATTGAGCTACTATCGAACTTCTGTCATCTACAGTATGTAGTGAATGGAAGGTATCTCATTGTAGTTGCATGGGGCACATTCAACGCACATGTTCGCTAAAATTTCAAAATGTTATATACTTTACGAATAACATTTATGTGAAATCAAAAATCATACAACATATCATAAAACAAAACATGTTTAAGTATAAGCATTGCCTTATCTACTAAATTTGAGTATCACGAATATCGGATGTAAACGGTTTTATGATTGCAAAATAAATATGAGAATCTGTTTTGTGTGCTTAAAAGTGTTGCGTAGGTCATACTTCAGCTAACACAACATTCAAAATACTCACAGCTTCTTCTTATTCTTCCTGACATTAACGTCCTCACTGGGCCAGAGCCTGCTTCTCAGCTCAGTGTTCAATGAGCACTTCCACATTTATTAACTGAGAGCTTTCTTTGGCAAAGTTGCCATTTTTCGCATTCGTATAGGGAAGTCAAGGAAATTTCCATGACGAAAAGATCCTGGACCGACCGGGATTTGGACCCAGACACCTTCAGCATGGCTTTGCTTTGTAGCCGCGGTCTCTAACCACTCGGCCAAGGAAGGCCCCTCGCAGCTTGTATCCTGTCTTTGCATCAGCGTATTCTAAATTGACACAAAATCGGGCTCTTCTGAGCCAACACACTATGTGTATAGTTTTACACATCCCAAAAAAATGATTTTGTGCTAAGTGCTACTCTAGTATGAATAATTTTAAAGGGTAACACGGAGTAATATGCCGCAACGGGGCAATACGCCGCACTTTATTTTCATGGGATTGAGGGTTTTTTACACGTTACACGTTTTTTTACCGTTTCTGGGCAATATAATTGTATATTTTGTTTGAGGCATTCGAACCAGGGACGTCCACTTTGATTACTTTGATGATGGCATAATGTCAGTGAATTGAGTATGAGCCTATGCTTTCTATAAAACCTTTGACTTTTACTGTGCGCCTTGTTTTCAAGTTGCCCGTGAGAGAGAGCGAGACAGCACCAACACACGGCGCACAGTAAAAGTCATGAGAACAAAAGAATTTATGACACGTACAGAGGCTCATAGTGAGTATGATTTTTTTCGTCCCTGATTCGAACAATAGGTCAACTTCATGAGTACCACATTCCAGAGTTTCATTTCTTCGATATTTTCCATAAATCGCACCATCTGTTAGGTTTCCCGTACGCGCTCACCTTATGACGGGGTTGGTGGTCTGATGGCTACCGCTTCTGCTTCATATGCAGAAGGTCATGGGTTCAATCCCAGGCCCGTCCCTTTCCTCGTACTTTGTAGTTGTATATCTCTCACTTGCTTCTATCTTCCATTCTAAAATATATCCCACTCATACTATTCGTTCATAGCAAACGCTAGAACCAGAGACGGACAAGAAACCGTTTCCCTAACGCTTCCTACTTCCACGCGCACGCCTTTCTTACGCCTGATAAATAGGCAGTCTGCTAACCACAAAAGCAAACCTCTCTGCCATGCCTTTCCCCCAATCCATACATTCCCGCATGAACTGACGTGGATGCAGTGGAATATACGGTCTACGTGGGAGTCAGTTCAATGCATCATCAATTCCTCCCCCTTCCCCTCATTTGGTCTGCATTCTGACGTGGCAGGTGCCATTGTTGCCTAAAAATAGAAGATCACCAGCACTTATACACTGGAGGATGCCTGTTAGTCCCAAGCAGTCATTCGGTTGGTTCCTTTGTGTAAGTGCAGCTGATCTGGCGATACTGGAGTGCATCCACGGCGGCCAATCAAGCTCAAGCTCAGTTCAAGCTCAAGCTCTGTTAGGTTTCCCGTATCGCGCTCATTTAATTCAACCCTAATCATGTTTTCTTAACGTTTTATAAAGTCATTTAATTTCTACAATTGTGTCAACTAGAATTTCAAAATTCGGTATAAACACTGTTTGGCCAGCCCACTCTTTCTCTGTCTACTTGGAAGGTGATATACTTAATAAAAAACATTGTTTGCAGATTTAAAACCGCTTTGTTTGAATAAACTACAAGCCTGACACAATAGCAATAAAAAAGTCTTTGAGGTACCGTCATCAGAAGTAACATTGATCAGTTTTTAGATATTTCTTAAATATTTCATTGAAAAATGCAAATGTTGTGAGTTTTATATATTTAAAACAAGTAGTACCATCCATAGCTCGTGACTATATACTGTATTTTGTTTTTTTGAAAGATTTAAACATGTTTAAAAAAATTTTGTATGTGATTTTTTCATTAAGCTAATATGGGTAACATTGATCATTCATGTAAAACAACGTTCGGTAATAAGGGCTGATACAAATATTAATTTTCTTTATGTCACCCCCCCCCTCCCCCCTTCGAAAATCCGAAATTTTTGAAGGGGAGAAAAAAAAGATTATAATTTTTTTGACAATCAGTTAGGTTTTTTCAATTTTTAAAGTAAAAAAACAAGTAAAATAATGATCCAGACGACGATTCAAAAAAGTAAACAACTATCATTAAAAATAAAAATTCAAAAATAAAATACTTTTTTTCATTTTTATTTTTTTGTTCCTTATTTATTTTTATCCCCCCCTCGTACTTTCCAAGTGGTCTCGGACATAAAAGAAATTTAATATTTGTATCAGCCTAATGAAAATATCGTTACTTACTTAAATCATGGCTCCTGAAATCGAATATGAAGTCCAAACGCTTGCATCTCATTTACTTTTTTGAGTTATTTTTAAATTAAAAACAGTTCGAAAAGCGGAATACGCCTAAAAGTAGGCAATTTGCTAAGGGAATTCTTCATTCTTCACAGTAATTCGTTAATGTTGCATAATTGAACATGCTTATAAAAGTTTTGACAGCGGAATCGTTTTTGGCGACGCAATTTTAACTTAGAATCGCATTTTCCTTGTTCATATCGCTTGCAGAACTTATGTGAGACATGAATCTTCGGTAGTGTCATCCGTAACCATTGAAATCATTGTTTCGCAAATTGACAAATTTACGCATACAGTTAACGCATTTTTAGCTAAACTCTTAATTTTCAATAGCTTATGAATATAAGAAAGAGAAGCAACATTTATGCTTTGGAAATGATTCATCAATAAATGATGATACCAACTTATTACTAGATGAGTCATTCCGATCAATGTTACCCCGCTGATCATGATACCCCGGATACGGTACACAGAGTTTAAATCACAAATTTCGTCTCGCCTTTTCAGGTACTGTTAATATCACAGCAATAGAAACAAAACAACTTCGTGTCTCTTAACATTTTATGGAATTTAAAAAAAAAACAAATTGATTGCGTCATACAATCAAATTTCAGAAGTAGCTAGAGAAATGATAGTATTTGACAGTGTTTGTCTTTTGTATGATTGATCCATCTGCGTGACTATTTAGAGCTACGTTTCCTCCTCATTAGATGAAGAGGAAAACTATGCCAATAAATGATTTAGCCACCCCCTCTTCTTGATACATTATTTGTTTTGAGAGCAGCTGCGCCATGTAGTGAACTGTCTTTTTCTCGGGCCAATTCTTCACACGTTTTCGGTAATACTTTTTATATTTCAAACAGTAATTTTCACTCGTTTTACAGAAACACGTTTATTATATTATATTATCACCAAAACACATAAACAAACTGACTTCTGCTTTTCATACTCGGAAACAACTGCCTACTGTGATCTAAATCACTATCTTTGCTTCAACATCGAGCAAATCCTTATTAAATTTGAATTATATCTTGTTCCTTGCCTTTCACTATCCCTACAGTAGAGACTCTGTATGACGTTTGATTTTTGAAGAGTCACTACTTTCAGTAGAGGATGCGGGCTGCATGAAATAATTTGATAATTCTTTCTGAGATTCTGGTGATCCCTACCTGGCTCTATGAGTTTACTAACTGGATCCTGGAGATTTCTTAGGGAGTGTAGTGGACTTCTAAGAGTTTTAGCGTATTCTCGACACTGAGCGGAATTTCTGTGTTCCTATCAGACATTAGGGGTTTCTTACACAATCCTAAGAATGTATAATTAGTTATTCAGGATGCTGCATGAAATCTGACGATTCCTATTAAACTTCTTAGGTTGCTAAAGTGTTCTGTGATTTTTTTTTTGCGGGATATTGTGGATTTCCAGTGATGTTTTGAGTATCAACTTCTGAATTAAAAACTCATTTTAAATCAAACTGTGTGTATTGTACGATTTAACGGACCACAGTTATAGATCATGAGGGCCTAAGGCAGCTTGTGATCCACAGGTTGGTATTACCATTTTGTAATCATTTGTTCTGGGGTTTTATATCCATTTTCTATGGAAACATCTTTCAAAGGTTTAGTTAGTGCTGCCTTAGGTCACATAACATATGTGAAACTCAGAAGCCACAGCAAGTTGAAAAGTTGTACCCACTTTCAGCTTATGGCAAGTGGTATATCTAGTATAGAAGACATCGAACTGTCATTGCCAACGGTAAACAAAACCATATGATTCAAGCAATAGACCAGTTGCTGCAAAGATTGCAGACATAAAGATCGTAAAACACTAAAAGGCAATTTCTGACGATTCTAATTCTCTTATCCATCTTTTTAAAAGCGCTTATGGCTGCCATAAACAGGCTCACTTTGTGGTAGGGATAGGTCGATTTGACGTTTGCCTTAGGTCATATTATAGGCCTTTTCATGCAATGTGCTATAATACATGTGAGGAGATGCTTCTGTATAATACACATCTGTTTGAATGTATAAGTGCAACGTTTGCATTTTCACACAGCAAACCCATTGAATCTTGAGTGTGTGACGTCATACAGTTTGTTATCGGAAGTTTCTTATGCTTTGTTGCTAGCCACCCTCTCGTTACCAAGGTTGTTATGTGTGTTGTTAACTCAAACAAAAACATGAAAAAATTCAGCACGGGAAGATGGCACTACAGGTGAATAATGTAAGTTAGTTCTAACTTTTATTTTATTTTAGGACGAATTCTACAACGCAGGAAATAAACCTTGGAAGGTACCCGTAAAATATGAACCCACAAAATACTGAGTCGTGAATTAATGGAACATAATGGATGTATATGAAAGTTACCAACATTTCGTCTGTTGGTGTAGTGCTTATATTGATGATTACTGGGGAAGCTAACTCATCCGCAAATTTATGGCTGGAAAATATGACTCCCTGTAATCTAATTATACAACTTGTAGGCTTAGGAGTATATGTGGCTGGATATGTTTTCCCGTCTACGCTAGTTTTAGAATATAGGACGTTCTGTACCCACTCACAAATGTGCACATTGCCTACTCACAACATAAAAAAGAACCCGTATGACGTCACTCATTTCCCCTCAATGTTTATTTTGATTTTACACTGCACTAATACAGCACACACCGACTTTCTCCTCACCTCTTCTATATCACATTGCTTTTCATGAGACGTTTCAAATTAGCTGATTCGGAAGCGCTTTAACAGTACTCCTATGGAAATAACAATCCCGTGTTTGCACCGGTCTTTCACCAATGTAAACAATGCAAACACGGACCCTGTCACATGAAAAGGCCTATGGCACGGAGATATTTTTTCTGAATTTTGAGTTTACTTTACCCAAAATACTCGACTATATTGCCGATTTTGTTCACCACTTAGACTTTAGTGATCTGAATTCGTCTTTCTCAGATTTCGCCTTCGATTTCGCTGCCCCTTTTCGATCACCGCCGCTCATGCAATTAATCCTGATGTTCATGACAGTTTTCTCCGGCCGGCTCAATGTTTACCATTTTTTCTTTGTTCTCGATCGACCCACCAGCTGGTCTTGTGTACACAACGAAACCAGCTGATCCTCCGATGTTTACAGTCATTGTCATTGTTCTCATGCTCCAGCTGATCGTATTTTCGTGTCAAAACCCAGCTGGTAGTGACTGAAATCAAGAAAGAAAGGTAGATGGTGTCTGAAAATGTACCATCAGCACATTATTGGCAGCTTCTCAATTTCGTCATTGAAGTTTAATCATTCGTGAAAATTACAATAATTTCAACCCAAAATCTTTCAGTACTTCCTTTCTTCCTTACGAGTTTTGTCAAAAACAGGGAGAGCTGCAGCTACTCAACGGAGGTTTTGGCCCAATAAGTTAAAGGCAAATCACCTAGAGGAGATCTTGGAAATTAAGTCAAAATTTAGTAATTGGGCTGAACTACAGAATTCAGTTGAAACAACTCAAAATTTAGTTCAATCCAGTCTCCGTGTGAGTGGACCTAAGCCAAACATCAAATCAACCGATCGCCTGCCAGAAAGCAAGCCTGATTGTGGCAGCAATTGGCGCTCGTACAAAGCTGGGTAAAGATCACTTGCATGCAAATAGTATACATAAAGCTGTTAAAACATTGATGAAGACATCCAAGCAATAATAAGTATGTGGAACGTCTGTTAAAATTTACATGACGATTCTATAAATTTACAGCATAATCCTACTCGACGGAAATCTGCTTCGAAGTGGACCGTTCTGAATTCTAGCCATTATTTGGTTCCGTAGGGATGGTGTAACAACATCCTAATAATATGAAATCGAAAAAAAAAGTATTCCGATTTTGTTCGGTGATTTGATATGGAAGCAAAATGCCTATAATACCATAACCGTCCCATATAAAAAAGTAGGCATTGGGAAAAGCGCTCAATGTTTTAAGTTTGTCTTCTGCTACAAATGTTCAAAATTTTCTAGTACATTTTTGCATGTCATATTCTCTTAAGGTGAAACATCTCGGAATCCAAAGATGGCCGGCACAATGGCTGACTTCTCCCCCTACTCACGTTTTCAAAGGCACAAAACTGGAGAAACAGTTAGCAAACGTTCCTGATCTTTTTATTTTAAGCTTTCTGCTAGTGCAAAGCCAAAATAAAAGTACACTGTTGTGCGATGCTTTCATCGCGAGATTTGTGCCTTTGAAGTTTTAGTGGCAATCTAAGAAGTTGATTCCAAACTGTTTCACCTTAACAACACCGCAAAAATAACACTTTTTGAAGCCATTAATCATCGAAAAATATAATAAACTCAACACAATTCTTGTTTTGCGGTTGCTATTCGTAGAGAGACTGACATGCCTTTATTTTTCAATATGGAACTGCTACAACTCAATATTTTGCCACAACATTTTCAAACAAAGTGTGTTAGCTTTTTATGCGTAGCATAGTATGTTTTGAAACATGAATGTTGCGATGAAAAATGGTGCTGGTTAGAAAATCCCATATGGGATAACTGTCTATGAGCAGAAACGCTTTTGATGTATCCAGCTTTTTACGCTAGCCATAAAACAACTTGGGGTAGTTCGATTTTAACGTTTCTTGTCTACAGATTTTATGCAGGATCTGATAGGCAGTAATTCTAGTTTTGTTGATAGAATTGTCAATTTTTTTTACCAATATTTGTTTTGGATCTTTTCGTATCTTAAATCTCAATATATTTATTCTCTTAACATTTCTAATAGTTTTTCTTATAGCAGTTTATAGGGACCACATTCCGAATTATGTTTCAGTGCTATGCATGGATTTGTAACTCAAATGAAAAATGTACCAGATTGTTTTGAAATCATCAATATCATCGTTTTCCGTAGACACACAATGCTTCGAATTGTTGTTACCTTCCATAGTCATTATTCAAATTGTATATATTACTGTGATTTCTAATTCTTCAAGAATTCACATACTTAGTTTACAAAGCACTGGAGTTACTTCATATAAACGCACATATTCTTAACCCATTCCCCTAAGCTTCATATCCATATGCCCATTTAATCAGAAAAAATTAGTGTTCGTCTCTCCTTAAATTGAGCTTATACTTCGAAAAAGCTCATGACCTTGTACCAGAGAGCTCTTTGAATACTTGTTAAATTACTAATAATATTTCAAGGACGGGATTGGGTGCTGGAATCAGAGAAAGTTTGGCGACAATCAATTTGGGTTTACTCTATGTCAAAATCTGTAGTCCTCCTGTAGCTATCCTGAGTGGACTACAATAGACCTATGCACGGGTTCATTATTTGACGTTTTAGCGGTGCCGTGTTTATTTTATGTGACCATGGTAACAAGTGAATACGGCACCGCTCAAACGTCAAATTCGTGAACCCGTGCCACTGGTCCATGCATCAATGCACGAGTTCACTAATTTGACGTTTGAGCGGTGCCGAATTCACTCGTTGCCATGGTCACGTAAATAACACGGCACCGCTCAAACGTCAGATAGTGAACTCGTGCATCGGTCCATAATATTCAGTATCTGGATAGGTTCACTGTGAGAGTGAACCTATCCAGATGCTGAATATTATGGTGTGTGTTCCTCTTTGGGAGCACCCAGCAGTTTTTTCTTCAATGATCTGAAAATATTATAAATTATTGATGTAAGTTTTAATAACATTGAAAAAGAAATCAAACCCTAACTAGATTCTCTAAAATATGACAACTATATGTAAACATTTGTTTTTTTTCATCATTCAAGGATTGCTAAGATCTATCCATAAATTTTATAGTGTGGACAAGAAACGTCAAGCAGGGTGGTTCAAAAATTTTTAGCGGCCCAGCGTAAAAAGTTGGATACAACGTAACAGAAATGACGCTTTTGCGTGTCTCAATATTCAAATCATGTGTCTCTAGTAAATTGGGGTTGCTAAATCTAATACCGTTCTCAGAAATGTTCTAGTACGTCACAATTTTTTATCTAGAGGTCACCAAAATTGTATAAAATACCGGGTTTTTTTTTCAATGTTTACATAAATCTTGAACTATGGTTCACTAAACTGTTTGTGTCTAATCCACCAAGCATGCAGAATAGAACTTAACCTTCCATGTATGATATAGTTTGGTTTAAGTTGCACCATTAAATTTCGATAAATCGATTTTTCAACATGCCTGCAGTCTCCATACAAAATTTTTCGATTTGTTTATACAGTCAACCCCTCCATGAGTCGATATTGAAGGGACCATCGACTCATGGAAATATCGAGTCATGGAACAGTAATGCTATGTGCAGCTGTTTGAGGGGACCATCATAGTATCCATGAAATTTGATTTTTAGTATGGTTCCATGAGTCGATATCGAGTAAAGGAACATCGACTCATGGAGGTTTAACTGTATTGCAAGATACAATACTTTTCTAAAGCAACAAAAATAACTTTTGAGCATCAAATGCAGTATATACTTTGACGAGAAGTATTCTCAAATTCATAGTGTTTTAATGAAGTTAATTATTCAAATAAATCGCTATCAAGCTGATAACTTGCGTAAATGGTGGGATTTTGAAGCTTCAGGCAAATTTTGAATATAAAAGTTTGATACAGTCAATCCTCCATTAGTCGACATTGAAGGGAAAATCGACTACACAGGAATCTTTTGGAAAGCTGTTTCGAGTGACCATCATAGTAACCATGATTTTTTTTATAGTGATTCCATGAGTCGATATCGAGTCACGGATCATCGACGCATGGAGGTTTCACGTTATTAATTTTGAGATTTAGTTCGGCATAACGCTACTGTGCACTGAAATGTGTCATAATCATATTAATCATCAGTTTATACTATATGTTTATTATTTGTTTAATTAATGCAATCCATACAACAGTTCTCCGAAATTTGATGAACCGTTCCTCCACACATCATATCAATGCGGACCTGACCGGTGGTGACCTACCTTGGTTTCCGCTTCCGGGCGCACTGCTATTGCTGCCGCAAACCGCAACTATCACAGCCGTTAATATGGTTACTACAACTATGGTGAAGGCACTCGTTCCAGATAGCATTGCACACTTGATGATTCCACTTTTAAACCAACCAACAAAACAAATAACTGGAAAACTCTCGATAACACAGCCCACTAGATCACTTGCACACTTGAGATCGCAGCAACAGCAGACTCATCTCATCCAACGACAATCGCTCTTCAAAATAAATGATGAATTAGCACCGCGGTCGCGTAGATTATTGCCTCTCTGTTTCCTCGTGATTTTTGATGACGAGTTATACCGCAAAATGCTCGTTTGACCAGTTATACCCACAAATCACAAATATTGCTGTGTATTCAAATTTACACGGTTGGGGTCACAAAACGTTTGCACGAGGCCGACTGGATGACTAACAAACTTGTTTCTCCTGCTTACTTGAATACCTGAATCTTCAATCTCGTTATTCTCACGAAACGACTCTTGCGATAATTGTTGGTCGATGTTTTGTAGTAGAGCCGGGCTCACTCGCGTCGGGAATGCGTCCTCATCCAATCGCGGTCGTGTAACTTCTGATTCTCGGATATCGGAGCGTCCACCGCGTGTGCGACCACTGCTGGGAACTGGCGCAATTAAGAGCTTCTGAGAGAGCGATCGATGCTCACCACGTGTTCATTCGGTCTCCGGTTTTTGTTCTCCACTCTCCAGTTCATTCAATTGTGTGTCGTTTGTTTTATGGTAATTATATGATTAGATCAATCATACTTGAAGACACATTTTAACAAATTTGTAGTTCCGATGTTAAATTTTCAGATTACATTGTCAAAATTATCATGAGTGATAAAACTCTTGCATCCAGTAGCATCAGTCTCGAACGACCCCTTCAGTTGCGCCCACGGACGTAGCTAGGGGGGGGGGGGGCAGTTCCTCTCTGGTCAACAAAAATAAAAGCACTACGGGAGCGAACTTCGAAGTTCGAATTTTTTCAATTTTCCATCACAGTTTACTGATGGTCAGCAATTGAATGAAATGGACATTGATGTGAAATTTGCGAAAAAGTTAGACGTCTCTCGATGAGAATCAAACGACTCCCTTTTCACTAGATAGAGCGCGTTACCACTACACCACGAGAGGACTCATGGACGCAGAACTTAACCTGAAAATGATTTTAGCTCAATAATAACGTGGTCCTCTTTCGCAAAGCGCACCTCCTTTGGAAAAATTAGAAAGAGGACCACGCTATTATTGAGCTGAAATCGATTTCAGGTTGAATTCTGCGTCCATGAGTCCTCTCGTGGTGCAGGGGTAACGCGCCCTGTCTACTGAACAGGTAGTCAAGAGCTCGATTCTCACCGAGAAGACGTGTAACTTTTTTATTTTCTAAGCGAATACTTAGAGAAAACATCAGCAATGATTGTATATAATATATTTAGTGAGTTGAACTAATATATTAGTAAGTTGAACATTGCATAACATTAGGGGTTGAGTGACAAAACGTCGAAGACAAAATGTCGAATGCCAAAATGTCGAATGCCAAAACGTCGAAAGGACAAAACGTTGAAGGGATAAAACGTCGAATGCCAAAACGTCGAAAGGATGAAACGTTGAAGGGACAAAACGTCGAAAAGGAAAATACGCGTCAAATCCAAATAGTAAATAATATTTTGAACTGTGAAGTCAGTGGAAAATACATTATTTTCAATATTTTATCACCGTTATTCTAAGCTGCTCTTTGAAGAGATAATAGAAAAAAAAATAGCCTAAACTTGTCAGAGTTATTCAAGTTTTTTTTTTAATAAATTATCAGGATAAAAATAAATTGGAGTGTATCATATAAGTTTCAATTTGAAATAAAACTGCCAACTGAATTTCGTTGAAATGTTATGATATCGTACTAAATTTAGTTTCCATTTACTTATCTATTGATGCTTGGTTTGTTACTATTAGATGCTTAAACGATAAAACTACACAAAATAGAGCATTCATTTCAATAGTACCTATAGAAAAAAAATGCTGGATGTCTTTTTGAAGCATATCTGTTTTCGAAAAGTAAATCAATTAATTAATTCAATCGTGCTTAATCGACCAAAGAATGAGTAAATTTTAAAAGAATAAAAAATATACTAATTATTTAAAATCTAGTTGTAAGTTTGATGAAATCAAGGATGAAATTGATGTTACTAGTTTGTTGAAAGAACTAACCAGTAGCAAATCCAATTTATCTTCAAACAATTTCTGCATCGTTTTTCAAGAAGATAATTGACTAAAAATAGTTGGTTGGTTTGACTTTATTAACGAGATTTTTAGCCCTGGGCTAGTTCATCTCGGGACCAACGGCTCTACTTCCCTTCCGAAGGAAGTCGTCACTATAACTTTTTACGTCATAAGTGACTATGTCGGGGATGGGATTCGATCCCAGGTCCTCGGCGTGAGAGGCGAGTGTTCTAACCACTACACCAGGTCCGTCCCCTTGGCTAAAAATATGTATATCCAAAAAAATAATATCAAACATTTAACCTTAGAGTAAAGTGGGGCAAAAGTTCGAGTGGGGTAAGAGTTTCTTTTTAAGATTTCTAGCTCAATTCAAAACAAATCTTATAAATGTCATGGTGGTTCGAATGCTATTCAAGTAAGAGACTTTCACTCCAAATATCATACAAATCGATTGAGATTTGGAAAAGTTATGGCTATTTGTTGTTTTTCGACGTGAATATTGTAACTTTTGGTCAAACTTTCGTTGCATGGAACCAATTGAAGATAAAATCTTTTTCAATATTTTATGTAAGGGGCGTTTCTAGGCCTATCATAAGGTTGCTTTGAGGTGTATTAGTTTTTGCATAAATGCTTGAAAACAATTTTTGGCCCATAGTGGGGCAAAAAGTTCGAATCAGCGGGGCAAAAGTTCGACCCCTGTATAAAATCACGGAAAAATTTGCAAATTGCCTAAAATCCACATATTATCTTCAAATTTAGTTAAATTTGTCTGATCGTGTGAAAATTGTCACTAAAATTTTACATTTCCACTTAGTTTTGCGAAAAACTGCTATTTTTGAGTATATTACAACTAACTCGGTTTTGGGCAATTTTTGATGAAAATTTAGTGTGTATTTTTCGTTTAACTTAAGTTTACGGCTGGTGTAAGGCATGCCTGTCATAAAAGGATCGATATTTTGTGTTTAAGCCAGCGAACTTTTGCCCCACACTTGATTCGAACTCTTGCCCCACCGGTGGGGCAAAAGTTCGAATAAGACAATTAATTTTGAAACTGTTATAACTAAAAATGAGTAAACATTTTGACACAAGTTTGTTCAGCAAAATTATAGCCAATATATTGAAGGTTCACTGTATGGTATTTGTTTTGTTTTAACTGCTATTGTTTTCCTGGAAACTTTGATTATACCACTAAGGTCGAACTTTTGCCCCACCTTACTCTATTGAGGTGAAAAAATGTTTTAAATAAAAGCAAATTTAGCATTTGCGAAATGCTTACGCTTATCGGAATCTCCACATTTTTGTGCATAGTGCTCAGGTGGAAAAGAAATTTTGTTCACCTACGAGTAGTAGAAAAAGGAAAATAGTACACTACTGTTGAGATCTAGGTTGAAATTCCCTTTATCTCCCGTTATGTTAGTCCAGTGGTGCGACGAAAGGAAGCTAGTCATCGCTTTCATTCTGCTATGAGTCGTATGCGTTAGCAGACTTGGTTTTACTTTTGCAGTTGCCTTATCATCACTTCTGCAATTAATTAGATTAGTCAAAGGTTTGAAAGTTACCTTACCTATTTGAACGTTTCTTCATTATCACACATTATCAAGGTAATCATATCTCAGCCATAAATATCAATTTTCTTCTCGAAGTGTTTTGTTGCTTCTTTTTTCGCCAGTAATGACATTTTTCTGAAAATTTATTTCATGCTTACTGCGATGAAAAAAAAAAATTTGATATTTCCAACGCCGTTTGCTTCGCAACCATTTTTTCCCCAGCAATTTAGCATTTGCGAAATGCTTACGCTTATCGGAATCTCCACATTTTTGTGCATAGTGCTCAGGTGGAAAAGAAATTTTGTTCACCTACGAGTAGTAGAAAAAGGAAAATAGTACACTACTGTTGAGATCTAGGTTGAAATTCCCTTTATCTCCCGTTATGTTAGTCCAGTGGTGCGACGAAAGGAAGCTAGTCATCGCTTTCATTCTGCTATGAGTCGTATGCGTTAGCAGACTTGGTTTTTACTTTTGCAGTTGCCTTATCATCACTTCTGCAATTAATTAGATTAGTCAAAGGTTTGAAAGTTACCTTACCTATTTGAACGTTTCTTCATTATCACACATTATCAAGGTAATCATATCTCAGCCATAAATATCAATTTTCTTCTCGAAGTGTTTTGTTGCTTCTTTTTTCGCCAGTAATGACATTTTTCTGAAAATTTATTTCATGCTTACTGCGATGAAAAAAAAAAATTTGATATTTCCAACGCCGTTTGCTTCGCAACCATTTTTTCCCCAGCAACACTTGTTACCAATAAAACTTTCCTAGAAAAATTATTGCTTTCGATGTTTTGTCTCTTCGACGTGTTGTCTCTTTCGACATTTTGGGATTCGACGTTTTGTCCCTTTCGACGTTTTTGGGATTCGACGTTTTGGCATTCGACGTTTTGGGTTTCGACGTTTTGTCTTTCGACATTTTGTCCCTAAACCACATTAGGAACACAACGCAATATTTTGTCAGATATTTTGTTGATTTTTTTTTCGAAAATTGGCTATGGCTCTTTAATAAGAGGAAAAATGACTTGTTTAACTCATTAGGGAAACGATCTTGACAAGTCGATAGAGAATCTTTGGAAACGTCCATTAAGTGTAGATTCTACTATTATTCACTCCAATGAAAATTTTGAGCATTCACTAAGATTGGATTCCAACCGCATCATCTCAGCTCTTTGTATGGCATTGTTTCAGCTATCATCAACTATAATTGAATATGGTATGTTTATTTGTGACTCTGGATTGTTAGTTGGGTAATCTCTTTTATGCAATTATTGTTGAATTATTTTTTGAACTTCTGTTATTATCAAAAATGTTATGGTTGGTAACTTTTTCCGATACCAATAACTTAGTAGATTATAATCATTACATTTCGAAAAATTTAAATAATAATCTTTTAAGGGGGCAGAAGCCGTCATTGATTTCGGAATTTTCAAAAACAGTTTTTTCGTTCAAAATTAACAAAATTTACAGGAAAATGTGTTTTTTGTATTCTATATTCCAACCAATACTGACACGTCTTGTTTTAATCCCAAACCGCCGACCCCTGATGGAAATCCTCATGGAGCCAATGGTTGCTTTGTTTTGTTTGACGCGTAAATTGTGCCCTGATGAACATTTATCGTGCTCACGTCGTCGACGTCGCTCTCACACAGCAGTTTGTATGGAAATTCCTCAACACCCGAATGAATGAATTTGCTTGATAGATTCGAGCGAATAGCGATCTTTATCACTCAGCAATGGCCTATGAGTCACCTGTGTTTACGGTTTCTTCTTTGAACGGGTGACTAGCGACAGGTAAGCAATTCAGCCTGCTGCGGTTTGAACTGATGTCATTGTACTTTTCGCTTCTCTTCTAACCGACTGGGCAGCCCCAATAAAGAAAGGAATTCCGTGACGTCGACATAGCGCGTAGGTGGCTGCCACGTGTGTAGTTTTAACCTGGTTGTTGGTATCGGGGCTGGATGGCGTGAAAAGGAAGGATTTTATTTTGTTTTATGGCATTTTGTGATGAGTTATGGTAAACATAATTCTTTTGTCGTTCTCATGATTCGTCAGAGGTATAGTTCTGATGCTTGGCAAAATATATCTATTTTACAATTACCAGGTACAATGCACAGTGGTTCAGGAATCAGTTTTATGCCGAAAGATGCATTTTGAGCTTTAGAATGAAACATTAGACAAAAACGGTCTTCTACAAAGTTGTTTGTATTAGTTAAGCCCTTTGTTTGGTGTTATTGAAAATTAGGGTGGATCACATTTTCATAGAAATTGTTTAACTAACTTTCTTATTTGTAGAAATTATATTATACATGCTTCAGCAAAGTTGTAGACCATTCAATTTAAAGCAACTTTGTCAAAAAAAAGTTTTTGTATCTCTTAAATTGACCGATTTAGAGCTTTTTCCTACGGTGACATAGGGTGGTCCGAACAAAACTGGTTTTCTGGCTCTAGAGTTTTCAATTCAAATTTCTCATCAAAGTAGTCTATGAAACACTTTTAGAGCTTTAAAAAATGCGTAATTTGGTGAGTGAAGAAACTCGCTATCTCCTTTCGTTTAGGAGTAATTGTTGTTTTTCTCTCAAAAACATGCCTACTTTGATTGTGAATATCTCTCATTGGGGCAAACATAAAAAATCTTTTGACGGCGTTCAAAAGACAAAATAAAATTGTATATTATATAAAAAATTACAGATGTGTTATTTTTGTAACTCTAATAAAACGTCTTGAAAGTCAAATATATTTTATCACAAAAACTTCAATAACTTTTGAACAAAAGTAGATATCAACAATATTTTTGCATGAAAATTTGCGTTTTGTTAAGTTCTAAAAGTCGTTCATAGACGACTTTGATGCAATGGGCCCAAAAAACAAATCCTATATTAACATGGTAAGTCAGCCATTTAAAGCGACTTGGAACCGTTTTTGAAATTTAAATGTTTAGTCTTTGTAGCCGAAATGGCTTCGAAAATTGAAAATTGAAAATTGAAAATTGAAAATTGAAAATTGAAAATTGAAAATTGAAAATTGAAAATTGAAAATTGAAAATTGAAAATTGAAATTGAAAAAATGAAAATTGAAAATGAAAATTGAAAATTGAAATTGAAAATTGAAAAATTGAAAATTGAAAATTGAAAATTGAAAATTGAAAATTGAAAATTGAAAATTGAAAATTGAAAATTGAAAATTGAAAATTGAAATTGAAAATTGAAAATTGAAAATTGAAAATTGAAAATAAATTGAAAATTGAAATTGAAAATTGAAAATTGAAAATTGAAAATTGAAAATTGAATTGAAAATTGAAATTGAAAATTGAAAATTGAAAATTGAAATTGAAAATTGAAAATTGAAATTGAAAATTGAAAATTGAAAATTGAAAATTGAAAATTGAAAATTGAAAATTGAAAATTGAAATTGAAATTGAAAATTGAAAATTGAAAATTGATTGAAAATTGAAATTGAAAATTGAAAATTGAAAATTGAAAAATTGAAAATTGAAAATTGAAAATTGAAAATTGAAGAAATTGAAAATTGAAAATTGAAAATTGAAAATTGAAAAATTGAAAAAATTGAACATTGAAAATTGAAATTGAAAATTGAAAATTGAAAATTGAAAATTGAAAAATTGAAAATGAAAATTGAAAATGAAAATTGAAAATTGAAAATTGAAAAATTGAAAATTGAAAATGAAAATTGAAAATTGAAAATGAAAATTGAAAATTGAAAATTGAAAATTGAAAAATTGAAAATTGAAAATTGAAAATTGAAAATTGAAAATTGAAAATTGAAAATTGAAAAATTGAAAATTGAAAATTGAAAATTGAAAATTGAAAATTGAAAATTGAAAAATTGAAAATTGAAAATTGAAAATTGAAAATTGAAAATAAAATGAAAATTGAAAAAAATTGAAAATTGAAAATTGAAAAAAAAAAAAAAATTGAAAATGAAAATTGAAAATTGAAAATTGAAAATTGAAAATTGAAAATTGAAATTGAAAATTGAAAAATTGAAAATTGAAAAATTGAAAATTGAAAATTGAAAATTGAAAATTGAAAATTGAAATTGAAAATTGAAAATTGAAAATTGAAAATTGAAAATTGAAAATTGAAAATTGAAAATTGAAAATTGAAAATTGAAAATTGAAAATTGAAAATTGAAAATTGAAAATTGAAAATTGAAAATTGAAAATTGAAAATGAAAATTGGAAAATTGAAATGAAATTGAAAATTGAAAATTGAAAATTGAAAATTGAAAATTGAAAATTGAAAATTGAAAATTGAAAATTGAAAATTTGAAATTGAAGAATTGGGAAAATTGAAAATTGAAAATTGAGAAATTGAAATTTGAAAATTGAAAATTGAAAATTGAAAATTGAAATTGAAATGAAATTTGGGGAATTGTGGCGGTGAAAATTGGGGGGGGTTGGGGAAATTGGGATGGTTTGGAAAATTGAAAATTGAAAATTAAAATTGGAAAATTGATAAATGAAATTGAAAATTGAAAATTGAAAATTAGAATTGAAAAATTGAAAATTTAAAAATTTGAAAATGAAAATGAAATTTGAAAATGGAAAAATTGAAAATGAAAATTGAAAATATTGAAAATTGAAAATTGAAAATTGAAAATTGAAAATTGAAAATTGAAAAATTGAAAATGAAAATTGAAAATTGAAAATTGAAAATTGAAAATTGAAAATTGAAAAAAATTGAAAATTGAAAATTGAAAATTGAAAATTGAAAATTGAAAATTGAAAATTGAAAATTGAAAATTGAAAATTGAAAAATTGAAAATTGAAAATTGAAAATTGGAAAATTGAAAATTGAAAATTGAAAATTGAAAATAAATTGAAAATTGAAAATTGAAAATTTGAAAATTGAAAATTGAAAATTGAAAATTGAAAATTGAAAATTGAAAATTGAAAATTGGAAAATTGAAAATTGAAAATTGAAAAATTGAAAATTGAAAATTGAAAATTGAAAATTGAAAATTGAAAATTGAAAATTGAAAATTGAAAATTGAAAATTGAAAATTGAAAAATTGAAAATTGGAAAATTGAAAATTGAAATTGAAAATTGAAAATTGAAAATTGAAAATTGAAAATTGAAAATTGAAAATTGAAAATTGAAAATTGAAAATTGAAAATTGAAAAATTGAAAATTGAAAATTGAAAATTGAAAAATTGAAAATTGAAATTGAAAATTGAAAATTGAAAATTGAAAATTGAAAATTGAAAATTGAAAATTGAAAATTGAAAATTGAAAATTGAAAAATTGAAAATTGAAAATTGAAAATTGAAAATTGAAAATTGAAAATTGAAAATTGAAAATTGAAAATTGGAAAATTGAAAATTGAAAAATTGAAAATTGAAAAATTGAAAATTGAAAATTGAAAATTGAAAATTGAAAATTGAAATTGAAAATTGAAAATTGAAAAATTGAAAATTGAAAATTGAAAATTGAAAATTGAAAATTGAAAATTGAAAATTGAAAATTGAAAATTGAAAAATTGAAAATTGAAAATTGAAAATTGAAAAAAAAAAAAAAAAAAAAAAAAAAAAAAAAAAAATTGAAAATTGAAAATTGAAAAATTGAAAATTGAAAATTGAAAATTGGAAAAAAATTGAAAATTGAAAAATTGAAAATTGAAAATTGAAAATTGAAAATTGAAAATTGAAAATTGAAAATTGAAAATTGAAAATTGAAAAATTGAAAATTGAAAATTGAAAATTGAAAATTGAAAATTGAAAATTGAAAATTGAAAATTGAAAATTGAAAATTGAAAATTGGAAAATTGAAAATTGAAAATTGAAAATTGGAAAATTGAAAATTGAAAATTGAAAAATTGAAAATTGAAAATTGAAAATTGAAAATTGAAAATTGAAAATTGAAAATTGAAAAGAAAATTGAAAATTGAAAATTGAAAATTGAAAATTGAAAATTGAAAATTGAAAATTGAAAAATTGAAAAAAATTGAAAATTGAAAATTGAAAATTGAAAATTGAAAATTGAAAATTGAAAATTGAAAATTGAAAATTGGAAAATTGAAAATTGAAAAATTGAAAAATTGAAAATTGAAAATTGAAAATTGAAAAATTGAAAATTGAAAATTGAAAATTGAAAATTGAAAATTGAAAAAAAAAATTGAAAATTGAAAAAAATTGAAAATTGAAAAAAAATTGAAAATTGAAAATTGAAAATTGAAATTGAAAATTGAAAATTGAAAAATTGAAAATTGAAAATTGAAAAATTGAAAATTGAAAATTGAAAATTGAAAATTGAAAATTGAAAATTGTGAAAATTGAAAATTGAAAAATTGAAAATTGAAAATTGAAAAAAAAAAAAAAAAAAATTGAAAATGAAAAATTGAAAATTGAAAATTGAAAATTGAAAATTGAAAATTGAAAATTGAAAATTGAAAATTGAAAATTGAAAATTGAAAATTGGAAAATTGAAAATTGAAAAGAAATTGAAAATTGAAAATTGGAAAATTGAAAAATTGAAAATTGAAAAATTGAAAATTGAAAAATTGAAAATTGAAAATTGAAAAAAATTGAAAATTGGAAAAATTGAAAATTGAAAATTGAAAAAAATTGAAAAATTGAAAAATTGAAAATTGAAAAATTGAAAATTGAAAATTGAAAATTGAAAATTGAAAATTGAAAATTGAAAATTGAAAATTGAAAATTGAAAATTGAAAATTGAAAATTGAAAAAAAAAATTGAAAAAAATGAAAAATTGAAAAGAAAATTGAAAAAATGAAAATTGAAAATTGAAAATGAAAATTGAAAATTGAAAATTGGAAAATTGAAAATTGAAAATTGAAAATTGAAAAATTGAAAATTGAAAAAAAAAAATTGAAAATTGAAAATTGAAAATTGAAATTGAAAATGAAAATTGAAAATTGAAAATTGAAAAATTGAAAATTGAAAATTGAAAATTGAAAATAAAATTAAAAAAAAAAAAAAAAAAAACAAAAAAAATCAAAATTCAAAATTCAAAATTCAAAATTCAAAATTCAAAATTCAAAATTCAAAATTCAAATTCAAAATTCAAAATTCAAAATTCAAAATTCAAAATTCAAAATTCAAAATTCAAAATTCAAAATTCAAAATTCAAAATCAAAATTCAAAATTCAAATTCAAAATTCAAAATTCAAAATTCAAAATTCAAAATTCAAAATTCAAAATTCAAAATTCAAATTCAAAATTCAAAATTCAAAATTCAAAATTCAAAATTCAAAATTCAAAATTCAAAATTCAAAATTCAAAATTCAAAATTCAAAATTCAAAATTCAAAATTCAAAATTCAAATTCAAAATTCAAAATTCAAAATTCAAAATTCAAAATTCAAAATTCAAAATTCAAATTCAAAATTCAAAATTCAAAATTCAAAATTCAAAATTGAAACGGCTTATAATGGCGTTAAATGGCCTAAAATGACTTAAAACGGCTTAAAATGGCTTGAAACGGCTTAAAATGGCTTTAAACGGCTTGAAACGGCTCAAAACGGCTCGAAACGGCTTAAAATGGCTTAAAACGGCTCAAAAATGGTTCAAAATGGTTCAAATCATCCTAAATAGGCTTTAAACGGCTTAAAATGGCTTGAAATTGCTTAAAATGGCTTTAAAATGGCCTGCGATGGCTTGAAACGGCTTGAAATGGCTTAAAACGGCTTAAAACGACTCGAAACGGCTTAAAATGGCTTAAACGGCTCAAAAATGGTTCAATATGGTTCAAATCGTCTTAAATAGGCTTAAAATGGCTATAAACAGCTTTAAACGGCTCTAAACGGCTTTAAATTGTTGGCCTAAAATGACTTGAAACGGCTTGAAACGGGCTTGGAACGGCTTAAAATGGCTTATAACGGCTTGAAACGGTTTGAAACGGCTCAACGGCTCAAAACAGCTCAAAACGACTTAAAACATCTTGAAACGGCTTGAAACGGCTTTAAATGGCTAAAATGGCCAAAAATGGAGATTGAAACGGCTTAAAATGCCTAAAAATGGCTTAAAATGTCTTAAAACGGCTCAAAATGGCTTAGAATGGTTTAAAATGGCATACAATGGCTTGAAACGGCTTAAATGGCTTAAAACGGCTTGAATGGCTTAAAACGGCTTAAAACAGCTCAAAATGGCTTAAAACGGCTCAAAATGGCTTAAAATGGCTTAAAATGGCCCATAATGGCTTAAAACGACTCAAAATGGCTTAAAATGCCCTATACGGCTTAAATGGCTTGAAACGGATTGAATTGCTTAAAACGGCTTTTAATAACTTGAAACGGCTACGAAACGGCTTGTAACGACTTAAAATGGAATTAAATGGCTTAAAATAGCTTTAAATGGCTCATAATGGCTTGAAACGGCCTAAAACGGCATGAATGGTTTAAGGCGCAAGAGAAAATGGCACAAAAGTCAGAACTGAAAAGGCAGTTTTCTCCTTTTAAAATAACAAATTCATAAAAATAAAAACACACAGCCTTTTTATTTGGAAAATTAAAAAGCTGTGTGTTTTAATTTTCTTTGATTTGTCTATTTAAAAAGAGAAAACTGCTTGTTCAGTTTTGACTTTTGCACCATTTTTACTTGGGCCTTAAAACGGCTTGAAACGGCTTAAAACGGCTCATAATGGCTTAAAACGACTCAAAATGGCTTAAAATGGCTTGAACTGGCCTATACGGCTTTAAATGGCTTGAAACGGCTTGAATTGCTTAAAACGGCTTTAAATGACTTAAAACGGCTTAGAACGGCTTGTAACGACTTAAAATGGCATTAAATGGCTTAACATAGCTTAAAATGGCTAGAGAAACTTTAAAGTAGATGGAGTACCGTGTACCTTTTAATTCCGCTCCTAAATGCTTATCTTTGACAGATACGCGTATTTCGACTACCACTTGCAGTCTTCTTCAGTGTCAGTTACTCGTATCCATACGAGTCACTCGTGGATACGAGTAACTGACACTGAAGAAGACATTCATTAAAGAGTTAAAATGGCTCATAAATAGCTTAAAATGGCTTGAAACGACTTAAAAAGGCTCAATACGGCTTAAAATTGCTTAATATCGCATAGAATGACTTAAAATAACTTTAAATGGCTTAAAGTTGCCTAAAATGGCTTGAAATTGCCTAAAGTGGCTTACAATTGATTGAAATACCTAAAATGGATAAAAAAAGCTTAGAATGTCTTATAGTTGCGTATAATGGCTGGAGATTAAACGGCTTAAATTTGAAAGTTCTCTTAATTGAACATTCCAACTCTGTTCGGTGCTTATCAGAAGCGCTGAAATGCTTCTTTCATAACTCCATTGTGATATTACGTCAACTCCGTCCGAACGACTGATAAGCCATATTAGTCATATATTTTCATCTTGTATGTCCATAATTCAAAACAAAGTCATTGGCAATATGTATATCTAGACATGTGCTTCGCTACATACCGCCTTCCTCTCGTTCAAGCCAACACAACCAATATGGGAAGCATGCTTTTCAGAGCATCTTGTTGCTTTCTTGGTCCACTGCTGCCCCTTGCGGGATGATTCTACAATCAATTTGCTGACTGACGACACAGTCAGTGGGGCATCTGCTCTCGAACGATACGACCAACGGTAGCAAAAAAGCACCATAAACCCTGTCATCAGTGTACAGAACAAAAACATCCGGTATGAAGACAGACTTGCGGAATATCATTCTAGGAGATATGAATCTATACAGTATGGGGTACAGAGTGCACTAGAGAACTGAGAACTAAGAAAAACGACAAAATGAGCCCGAGGATAGCATGACACGTCGTAAAAGGAAATATTCTAACGTCTTTGCTGTTGCATCGTCTCGTGTCCGTCTTGGTTGTACTAACATAGTCGTCGCTACTTGTTCCAGTCATGAAATGCATCGCCAACAAAGATTCTCAGTGCAACAAGCGTCTCGGCGAAAAGCAGTCACCGACCGGCTGGTTCATCAATCCTTAACGAAGAAGAATTAGCGCTCGAATAGGTAGAGCGGTGAACTTCCCGGGATTCTATATTTAGGAAGCATCGGTTATACTTATTTGTTCTGGTAATTTTGATGATTTTCCGAATAAAGACAGACAAAGCTTCCCTCCTTCGATATTGCTTTCGCCTGGTTCTAGTTACAAGGTGGAAAAGGAAAATGGTGCACGCCATTTCCCTGTTCCACCTTGTAACAAGGGCTGATGGCAGCTCTGTTCTTTAGAAAGTATCTAATTGTAATGGAAGGTCTCTACGTTTTTTATGTACACAATTTATTATTATTTATTATATTTCCGGCCTAATAAAAATATATAAGGTTGTTTTGAACTATAAATATAGTTGATTTCATTATTTATTGTTAGATACAACAACACCATATAATTATAAACAAACATATTTGTGAGTATGTTTACAAAGTTCAAGTATCAAAATCAGGGTATCTACTTGTTTATCGAAATGAAATTCTCTGATATTTCCAGGTTTTTCAAAATAATTCCAGGTTCAAGAAATACTCAAATATATAGCTGTAACAATCATGATTTGCGGCTATTTTAAGCCATTTTAATCTATTTTAAGTCATTTTATGCTATTTTAAGCCATTTTAGGCCATTTCAAAATATTTTTAGCCATTTTAAACCCATTTAAGTTGTTTCAAGCCATTACGTTTATTTCTAGCTATTTTAAGCAATTTTATGTTTAAGCCCCTCTAAGTCATTTTAAGTCATTTTAAACCATTTTAAGCTGTTTTAAACTATTTTAAATAATTTCAAGTTATTTTAAGCCAGTTTAGGTCGTTTTAAGCTTTTTAAGCCATTTTAATTAAGTCATTTTAAGCCATTTGAAACGATTTCAAGTGAATTTAAGCTTTTTAAGCCATTTTATGCCATTTAAAGTTATTTTAAGCCATATCAAGCGGTTTTATATCTTTATTAGTCATTAAGCGATTTTAAGTCATTTAGGCTTTTTGAATTCATTTCAAGCCTATTTAAGATGAAGATGAATCGAAGCCAAAGTTCAAATTTCAAGAGCACGGATCTGGAGAGCCGAACATCTGTTCAAGCTGAAAACCTAATCGATTGGTCACCACCAGTGAC
>NW_018735783.1:0-8005 GCF_002204515.2 Aedes aegypti | reverse complement strand
AACTTTAGAAGTTAGATTCCAAACTGTTTCAACTTATATAGATATACTACTAAAATAGTATTCATGAAGTTCCTTTTCTACAGTCGGACTCTCCACATCTCGATGTTTCATATCTCGATATCTCTCCCTATGTCGATGATTTCTTCGGTCCCTTCATTCTGCATACATTTTCACTCTCCGTATCTCGATATCCTCCATATCTCGATATCTCCCTATCTCGATGTGCACTTGGTTGATTTTCGTTCCAGTTTTTTCTCCCGTATGTCGATATTCCTATTATCAAAGGTTACTAGACCCGATTTCAGTGATTCAAAACAGTTCGGGAGCTAGCGTTGGGCAAAGTTGACCAGAACATCGATGTTACTGAATCGATTCAAAATTGAAATGTCGAATCGATTCACCGATTTAATCGAATCATTTGAATCGATGTTTTTGAATCGATTCGATTTTCAGCTAATATGAAAATTTACAAAAAACATGCTTTCAAAATTGAGAATAAATTCATTTGCATGTGATTTTTTTTTTTCATTCCTTCAATGGGATAACGTTTGAAACTAAAAAATATATTAAACACTTTAAGGCTGATTCATAATGAGGTTTATGGTTTATCAACTCATAAAAAAATTCTGATCAATTTCATTGTTTTGAATCGAAAGAAAAAAAATCGAATGAAGAAAATCGATTCGTTTGATATTAGTACTCTCAAAATCGATTCAAAAAATCGATTAATCGGAACGAAAAAATCGATTTTTGGAACATCGATTCAAAATCGCCCATCGCTATCGGGAGCACGAAGTGACGTCCGCTTGTTTATTATTTTCTTGGTAACGGAGTGGTTTCAATCTAGTATTCATTAAAAATGTGTTCTTTGTCTCGATCTCTCCCTATCTCGATGGTCCCTTCAATATCGAGATGTGGAGAGGCGACTGATTTGTACACATTATTGTCAAGCCTGAATAGTCAAGAGAAAGGTCATGAGAAGCACTTTTGATGCACAATTTTAAATAAATATTACATCCCCCTCATGTAACATGTAAACCCCTCATGGAAAGCTGATCAAACGATAAAGAATAACCGTTAAATACTAAAGAAGAAATACTCAACGTTGATCGATATCCCTTTTCGCCTTACAGTCCTGGCGCCAATGCATCGAACCACTTATTACGGCAACAGCAACGTTAAACTTAGGCGTTGCCAAGTCGCTTACAGGCATCGCGTTCTCTAATACCGTTTCCTAGAAGCAACCTTGTTTCTCAAGACAAAAGTGTTACATCGTATTACTTGCGTACAGCTTCCCGGCACTACACATTGGCAGGCAGTTACATCTCTCTTCCTAGTTTCTCCGTATCCTTGCACACATATTCATTACGTGTAGGAGGATGGGCGTCATTGAATGTAATGGATGATGTAGCTTTTACCTCGACGTTTACATGGTTGCAAGTTGGGCTCTTACAATTTCCGCGTTTTGTGCATACCATGTACCACAGGATCAAATTTCGCTCGTTATTATCATCCAAACCGAACGCACTTGGCAACAAACATTTTCTTCATTATCACAGCAGCTATGCCCGTTTGAAACTGGAAGCGAGATTTGCTTACGAGTGCATAAGTTCGGCGATGAAGATGAGTTTCGCAGGTTTACTCGTTTGACCATTACATCGTTTTGTTGCTGAAGATGCAGTAATACGAGATGTTGGTTGTGTATTTCCCGCCAGGATACAGGATCTGGTTTTTCCATTTCCAGGACCTTGCTTTGCTGGCAAAGGGCCGTCTATAGTTTCCTATTTTTCGGATTTCACCGCACTGGTTTGGCCTCTTGTTGGTCTTGTAGTCTGGTAGCATGTTGTTAAAATATACTGTCGTCTTCCTAGCTTTTGGCACAGGCCCCAAATAGTTGCTTTTGCAATGGAAACTTAGGCAACCAGTCGATTCCATATCGCCCACACCAACAACGTTGGAAACACAAGGAGATAATTTTTCAGTCTGCGTATGTGCTTAAGTGACCCATTTTCGGGGAAGCTCCTGGACTCACAAGCCCATAAATTATTCATCAGTATTCTTCTGGGTTTTTCTGTAGAGCCGCACACGTGGCTGCGGCAATTGATGATAATGACTATGTTTTGTAGCTTGGCAGCCGGCGACTATCATTCATTAATATTATTTTGGCTTGTACGTGTATGAAGTACAGGTGAAGGATCCTGCTTACTAAATTAGATTAAAATCGTTACTTTGGAATCGAAGAACTCACATGGTAGTGACCAATCGATTAAGTTTTCAGCTTAAACGGGTGATCAGTTCTCCAGATCCGTGCTCTTGAAAATTTGAAGTTTGGGCTTCGATTTTTCTTCACCTTAAGGAATTATTCTTAAAACATACCTGCACTGAAGGAACATTGTTCTTATTATTGGTGGCAAGACATTTTGCAGGAAATTTCAAATAAAGCGAGATTTGTTTATTCATTTATTTAGTTAACATCTAAACAGATAACGCTGAATCAACAATTTCACGCCACAATACTCGGTTCGTGGCCGCATCTCTCCATCCTCGGTTCTGCCCCACGCTCGCCAAATCAATACGCACTTCATCCGCCCACCTAGCTTGCTGCGCTCCACGGCTTCTTGTACCAACCGGATCCGAAGCGAAACACCATCTTTGCAGCGTTGCTGTCCGGCATTCTTGCAACATGCGCTCCCATCGTATCCTTCCAGCTTTAGCACCTTCCGATACTGGGTTCGCCGTAAGTTGAGCGAGCTCGTGGTTCATCCTTCGCCGCCACACACCGTTCTCCTGCACACCGCCGAAGATCGTCCTAAGCACCCGACGTTCGAAGACTCCTCGAGCATCGTCCGCGTTTCATGCCCGTAGAGGACCACCGGCCTTATGAGCGTTTGGTACATGGTACATTTGGTGCGGGTGTGAATCTTGTTGATTTTCCATACCCGTGATTTATATACATTTGAATGATAGAAGAGTTTGAAATCTGTCAACTGATATGTTAAAATCACACATTTCATGATTTTATCACCATGTTTAGCAGTTTTCCCTTAGGTGCACCACTAATGGTACATTTGCTTTAAGGCGAAGTAGGCCGTCATTGAAATCTGTACGTGTCGTTGATGATTGTAGCAAATTCATCTCACGATATCGAATCAAAGAAAATCAGTTGGTTTTGCACTGCCACGGCTGAAAAAGTATCAGCATACTTTATGCATGTTAGTGCGTACAGTGATACTTTTTCAAGTCAATATAAACTATCAAAACTGAGTTTTATCATTTTAAAATGCAGGCTGAAAAGTCATCATTGTTGCCAAAACGAATGACGGGCTACTTAGCCTTAATACACCAGTGTTTAGGAATATTGGAACATCTTCAATCTTTAAGTTGTGGTTTTATTCTAGACTTGATCAGATCAATAGAACTTGAATAAGTCATACATACAGTAATACCCCGATACAATGTCATTTCGTTCAACACGTATTTTTTTTTTTTTTTTTTTGAAAAAATGAGTCTAAAATTTATATTATTCACTTACCAGGTATTTTCTGTCTTACATATTTTATTTAATACTTTTCCCCGTTTAATTTTTTCCACATTTCTTTTTTTTATTATTATTGCGTCCCTATTGGAGTAATTTTTAAATAAATGTATTTCGGAAAAATATTTGGATGAATTCTTGAAAACTCGGAGAAACTCTAGAACAAATTCAAAGATGAGATCTTTCATAAATCTAATAAAAAAATCATGTTGAGCAGTTCATGAACATTTTTAGAAGACAACTCTGGAACTTCAAGTGTTTTATTATGAGAAATTCATGGCAAAATTCCTAAAACAAATTCTTTGTAATTTCTTGGAAGAGTTTTAGAATACATTTTACAAGAATTCTTTAGTACAACGTATAAGAGAAGAAATTACTATAAAACTAGAACTACCCTTGAAAGATTTCCAAGGAAAATTTTCTGAACGAATATTTGTTGGGATTATGGTATTTTAGAAGAATTCCGTGAGGGATTTGTTGGTTGACCAGTTTTTGGAGGAATCTCTGAATATTTTATTTTATAATAAAAAAACGTAGATAAATCTTTAGACGAATACTTTAAGAATTATTTGGAGAACGCACAGAAAAAAATCATAGAGAACTTTCTTAAGATGTACCTGATGTAACCAAAGAAGAATTATTTTACACATAGTATTCTTGAAAAAAAAATAAGTAGTACATTGAATGGTTCTTGGATATATGCTCGGAGACTTCTGCAGAAGTTCATAATGAAATTGCTGGAGATATTCCGAGAAGATCGTTTTGTTTTTTTTAAGAATAATTTCTAGAGCATTCCACAAATTATTACTAGATTATTTTTTAAAAGGAAGAATTCATGAAAAATTGATGGAATAATTTATGAATCTCAGAACAGAAACCTGACCAGCAGAAACTCCTGGAAACATTGAAGGTTTCGTAGTCTGAATGGTTTGAAGAATTCATAGTAGAATTCATTTTATATTCTGGAGAGATTACTTGGTGAAATTCTTGATCGTGCCTTTGAGTAGAATTTATAGATATAATAACAAAAAACTGTTGTATAACTCTTGAATTGAAAATTCCTAGTATCCAGAATTCATAGGGCAACGTCAACGATAAATCGCTTATTTTCAATCAAATGCACTTTAAATTTACACCATCGTGTAACATTCAAACATCTTTGTTTGAAAACTAAAAGAAATACCTTAAAAATAGATGAATTTCTTTTATTATTGCTCTATACTTCAGTTTACACTACATTGAAATTTAAATATTTTTATCTGTGTAGGAACTCTTGAGCGCCATCCACAAATTACGTAACGTTCTAGGGGGAGGAGGAGTAGACTCAAGCGTTACGGCTCATAAAAAAATGAAATTTTTCATATAAAAGCGTTACGGACGGGGGGAGGGGGTCGAAAGTTTTCAAATTTAGCGTTACGTAATAAATGGATGCTGCCTTGGAGGAAACTCTGAAATCACTTCCGAAAAAAATCTGGTGAAATCCCTAGAATTATTTGTGAAGAAAGTCTCAGAAGTTTTTATATATGAACAACAGGAGGGTTAACTAGTGGGTTTTCTGGGCGATCCTAAGATTAATCAGTTTTTTTTGGATATTTATTAAATTTTCCGGTTGAAAATGCAAACGTTACAAAATTTATGTTTTTAAAACAAGTACTGGCATCCATCGCTCGTGACTATATACCGTATTTTATTTTCTGAAAGTTTTAGGCATGTTTTAAAATATGTTTTATTTAATTACCGTAATCCGGGGGCAAATTGATCAGGTCGGTACCAAATTGCATTTCCTTTTAAGGTTGCTTAATACTCCGTTGCCATCACAGACATTCCATGTTGTCAAGTTAAAAGATGTCTCATGATGATTTAACTTATTTTATTTTTATTAAGGTCAGTTTTGCATTAGAAATATTCACAGTTTTTGAAGGTGTTAGCAATACTGTTGGAATTGTCGGTGCCAAACAATCCGCTGGTGCTAAGCCTGCATGTAATCTTTGAGTGTTTAAAATGTTGCGTATACTTCAGTGTAAACTGCTGAACTCATTTTTGAAATCGTACAGCATTACAATAATAGTTTTTTGCTCATAAAGCCGTTTATTGTGGAATAACGTGCACATTTCAAGGGAAATGCATACATTTAGGCGTATATTGCAGGTTTACAAAGTTTAATTTTGCAATAAAATGATGATATACCCGAGTTGTAAGAATTTTGACATCAGTTTCAGATTCAGGAGACCCAAATTTAGTAGATAGAGAAATTTTACATTCTAAAATTTGCTATATTATATAGCGATCAATTTCGCTCCAATGTGTCATTTTCAATTTTTTGATATTAAAATTAATTTTATAAAATGTTAAATTTTATTTAATACAAAATCGATCACATAAACTGATAGAGATCAATGGAGTACTGGTTTTACCGAAATAAATATGACAATTTTTGAATTCCGAATTATGTGAGACATGAATTTTTGGTAGTGTAATTTATACTCATGGAAACCATTGTTTCAAAAAGTTGAAAAATTTACTTATGAACAAAAACTCAATTATCACGAAAATCTTATTTTTTGTAAGCTCATGAATATAAGAAAGAGAAACACAATTCATGCCTATTCTATGGATAAATGTTAATTTTGAACTTCTTACTAGGAGTGATATTGTGATCAATGTTACCCCCCGTTTTACGGTACATGATCATGATGGTTCAAGTTGAGTCCATGGAGAAATTATGAAGGAATCTTTTAAGGAACCCTCGGAATGATTCTAGTTGAAATCCGTGAAGAAATTCCAGAAGAAACATAAAAATTATTTGAGAAATATTTTGAAGAACATCTGTAACAAATCTGTAATTGTTTCCATGCATTTATGCAAAAACTAATGCACCTCATACCATCCCTATGAACGCCCCTTACATAAAATATTGAAAAAAGATTGTATCTTTATTTAGCTCCATGCAACGAAAGATTGACAAAAAAATTACAATATTCACGTCGAAAACAACAAATTGCCATAACTACAAATCACAAATCTCAATAGATTTCTATGATATGTGGAATAAAAGTTTCTTACTTGAATAACATTTGAACCACCATGACATTTATAAGTTTTGTTTTGAATCGAGCTAGAAATCTTAACAAGAAACTCTTGTCCCACTCTAACTTTTGCCCCACTTTACTTCAATTTTTTATGTTTGAAACTTGCTTTACATCGACAGTCCCTGGGATTTCCGTGCCTTTTCTTATATTTGATTTTTTAAATCGGCTGCACGGAGTAGACACGTTAATATTGTAATCTTTGGCGGCGCTGTAGCATTAAAGAAAGCTAGGGTAGATTTACCAATAAAAGAAGTACTAAGCACGATTGAACTTCATTCAACCGCCTAACATGAGGAAGCGCAATTAATGTACATGTTAATGTTGAAACGGGAAGTAACGACCTGAGACAAGACTCGCGGAGACGGTCTTTTTTTTCTGCGATTGCTCAGTGTTTGCATTCAGTGAATCAAATTGTCATCAAAACAGGCAAAAAAAACAAACAACAAAGCAAGCTCGCTCACAACCGTTTGTCACAACTCTTGCGGATAAGGGTACAATCAAAATCAAAAATTGTCATGACCTGGGAGGGAGGCAACCGATACTACACACGAAAATATGACACAACACTTTTCCAAATTGCAAGATAACTCCCGCTCACCAACCGACAATCAAGGCTGGCTTGAGGAAAATCGCTAGTTTTCCTTTATTGTGTACCTTCGCTCTTTCTGGACAAACTTTGGAAAAAGGGCCATAGTTTTAATGTGCATTCAATTTTAATGATGGATTGGAAAACAGTAAAAAAGATGCGTGTTTCATTACTTTATATTCGATCAAATTAAAAAGTAAAATTTGTTTTGATCAATTACGCACTTTTATCATGTTTGCCCATTTCTCAAGATCTGGGCTCACAGTGACATTTCGTGACAGCAGAATCTCGGCTCACTCATGACGTACATAATTTTGTATCGGTTTCTCCCTCCCAGGTTCATGACAATCCCAGACAGCAACATTGTTGACACATTTTCAACTCACGATTAATCAGTATTTTAAACACAAAACCATTTTTTTTATGGATGCTGTTGATATGTATCAATGTTTACGGAGAAAGCTCTCGAAAATTGGCAATGTGAAGCCCTGAAAATCGCTGCGCACGTGGTGATCGATCAATTTTCATATTCTGTTCAAGTAGTGATACAACTGATGTTGCAGGATAAAATTGTTGCAACAAGAATATGAGGTGACAATGTCTTTGTTGCTGCGTTGTTGGTGACAATTGAGTTTCCCTGGTTTTTCTGATCAATCTTGTGCAAGCCGTTCAAACTCTCACAAAACCATCCCAACAAAAAAATATTGCGTTTGCATCACACCGAAGTATAAACGGCATTTTGAGTGAGATTTGATGCCAGAAAACGTAGCAGACATTATAAATAACTAGTCTTGT